>NC_089781.1:46790674-47090674 GCF_040412425.1 Macrobrachium rosenbergii
GTTGCGGTCCTCTGGATGCCGGGAAGACCGATTTAAAGGCCCCTGTGTCGACCAGCATCATCCTGCCGGAGACGGTGTCGCGGACGTAAAACCTACTGTTTTTGAGGCCCTGGGTTCTTCGGCTGCCATGGTGGCCTGTCCTGCTGGCGCCGCCACCCCCATTTTTTGAACGGGCGAACGAGCAGGGCGGCAGGCAGTTTCGGGCGTCCTTTCCGAACCACTTGTGGTAGCTTACAGAAGCCGGGACCTCCATCTGCTGTGGTTCGGTGGACGTCTGTTGGCGATGGCGTTGACGGGCTGCTCTACGCCCTCTTCAGGCTGGACGGAGCTGACCGCCTGTGGCTGGTTTTAGCCGCTGTGAAGCCTTGACGGAGTCTGTGAGATGTTGCGCCCGTCTCTATGAGGTCCTCGATAGGCATGGTGTAGGGGTGAGCGATCTGGTTGTGTACCGGGAGGAGTTGGCGAAGGTAGATTTCCCATGCGGCTTATCTCCTGCCGCTTCTTTGTGCCATCCAAGTCTGGTAGTGACAGGAGATCCACGACCATGCTCCAAGCGTCTCTTGAATTGAGGTCGGGCTTGGGTTTATGGCAAGGTCGATAGCACGGGCGGCCCGCCGGCGATGGGCAGGGAGCAAGCTTCGAGGAGGAACTTTTTGTGGTGCTGTATGTGAGGGTGTGTGTTTTGGGTACTCGCGAGATGAGTTTTCTGTACACGTCCGGGAAGGGCGTTGAGGACTGTGTCGGCCTGTAGGATTTCGTCCGTCAGGTCCGCGATTCTGAAGTGGCTCTCCACCCCGCGCAGCCACATCGATGGGTTCCCCTGCATAAACGGGCGGCAGTTTTAAGGTGAGGGCGGCCAGCGATTGTGTTGCCCAGCCGTCGTGTGTTCGGGGCGCTGGTGTGGAGTTGCGGGAGGGCCTCGATGCAGGGCCGGGCACGGGTGTGATGGGAGGTAGGTAAACCTCAGAGTCCGCGGGGTCCGCGTTTAACTGCATGAAGGAGGGGATATCCGCGTCCATGCTCGCTCCTTTGATCCCTTACTGGAGTGGGGTACTCGCGTCAGTACGCACTTTGTGCGCCGTGGTTCCACTAGTGACGCTGGTGGGGTACGCCCGACGAGAGTCAGCACGCCAAACGCTGGTTACAGCGCCGTGTTTAGGCCGCTAAGAGCGTTTTTGGGAGAAATCCTGAGCCAAGACTACGTCGCGTGTCGGTCCGTTAATGGCTCCGGATACTCCGGGGTCACCACTGTAAGGTGTCAAAGAAACGAGCAGGTAAAAGTTACTGCTACTTTATTACAGATCCAGGCAGTTTATATAGCGGCTGACTGACACCGGCCTGCGAAAGACAATGGAATTGACTGTGACCTGAGGTCGAAACAATAAACAATAATATGCAGTGAACGAGTACAAATTACAATACAAAACATACAGAACTTCAATATGGATACAGTCTTGATGCCTGTGAATGAAGAAACATGTGATATACAATGTGTGACATTTGTATAAATACGTATAAAGTAAAAAATGGTTAAAATGCGTGACCTGGCACGTTTTAGGCGTGACTAATTGAGTTTGAAGAAAATGGGAAGTCACCAAAGAAAACATGCTTAGCGAAGACTTAATTAATGGCGCTGCCGAAACACTACGCTGGCACCGATGTGGTGACTTTACAAACCCTTGTAGGCAAGAAATTCTTCACTGTTCAGAGCTCAAACCCTACCAACTGCAAATAACCCTTGTCGTGTATTGATAGAAAATCCATAGATTAACTCGATGCCTAGTCATTATGCCAACATTATTCACTGTGCTTCAACTCGTTACAGTTTTAAGAGTTGAACTCCTGCATTATATCGCCATATTCCTACATTTAATCATCATCTACATTAATTTTTCAAGAGAACAAGAATGAAGGATGGCGAGTTCAATAATATAGTTTTTTGAGAGAGAGAGAGAGAGAGAGAGAGAGAGAGAGAGAGAGAGAGCACATTAACCTCTAGTGCTGTACTGTCTATATTTTTATTGCTTTACAGTAGAGTAGTCAATTTTAATAACTACCTTGTAACTCTATGTCTTTTAATTACTTTACAGTACAGTAGTATATTGTTATGAATATATTAAGAAAACATTTTTTGCCTCATTTAATACACCTACGTATGGGCACCATTAGTTGCACGAAGCACACCAAGACGGTAGGCTACTCATGTTCGCTGTAGCATAGCCTGATCAACAGTGGCAACGGCATCACTGATCTTTTGCTTGTGATCAGTGATGTCCTGTATCTTTGTTCGGTACACGATATCTTTAACATAACCCCATAGAAAGAAATCCTGGGGAGTGATAGGCTATCTGGTGAGCGAGGCCGCCAGGGAACTGGGCCATCCTTCCAATCCATCAGTCCATCAGCCTGAAATGTTTGATATATATATATATATATATATATATATATATATATATATATATATATATATATATATATATATATACATATATATATACATATATATACATATATATACATATATATACATATATATATATATATATATATATATATATATATATATATATATATATATATATATATATATATATATATATATATATATATATATATATATATATATACATATATATATATATATATATATATATATATATATATATATATATATATATATATATATATATATATATATATATATACAACAGACCGTTTCCCCGTTCACCAGTGACGTTTTCAGGAATAAATTACAAACTGACATACAGGGTTTTTATTACTGCTTATGAACTTTTGAATTTTAAACATTACATGATTGGGGTGCTGAATTTTTATTGGTCAGCGGATCTCACTCTCTTACTGGTGGTCTGGGCAGCAGCATGGACAGTCCTTGTGCTTCTTATGACATGTCCTGTGCCACAGCTTGCAAGTAAGGGCATGGCCAAGGGCTTGATTCCTGTATCTGGCTGATAGTGTTTATTTGCTTCGTTGTCAGTAGTTGCGTCCAAGAGTGTTCTGTCACTCGTGTCTCCCTTCGGATTCTCATGGATGTCCTCTGGTTTCCTTTAAGAAGGGAGGATAAAGTCCGTGTTCCTCAAAGTAGGCTGGTGTTGATTTATACTCACAGCTTCCCCTGATCCAAACTCGACAAGGTGGGGCGCTCAGGGATTCACTGCAGGGAGTGCATGCCCTTTTGCACCTGCTCTCTCTGTTGTGGATTCAACTGAACATTGGGACCTATTCCTCTTTTACTCCTCCTATAAATTTTCCCCTTTCTGTCTTCCTCTTTGTTGACGAACTTTGAACGGTACTGAATTACGGCAACCACTGCTTTTGTAACTTTGAAGAGGGGTGGAGTTGGATGGCATGCCACTCCACCTGTAGAACTAGAGTACACGACATGGTCGAGCGAGGGGAAATTTTTGTTTGAAACTATGTCCTCAGTCCTGGATCCGACCTTGACGGACTGACGACCCCTAAGGCACTGAAGGTATGGTGCATGTTCAGGTGAGGATCCCAGAGCATTTACTATGGTGAGTAACAGTACTGCTCCTCCCCCTGCTGGGCCTCCCTGGTGAGAGGGACCTCATCCTGGACGAAATTTGTATTATTCAAACCTCCCTACAACTTCAGGTATGGGAATGGACTATCCCCTGAAAAGCTAGTTAATCAAAATCAAGGCGGCATTAAAACTTTAATGCCATACAAAACACCAAAAAGACTAAAAACTGTCATGACCCAATCTTGACTCACTTCGACATCTTCTTTGGGAGTGGAACTTGGTCAAGGTTACTAACCTTGGAAACTGATCAGAAAATTTCAGCATTAAAATTGGAAAATTATGTATTAAAAAGACATTCAGTGGCAGAAATGTCGTTTAGACAGATAAAAGAAAAGACATGGCTTATAGAAACCACAACAAAGAGTCAGTCTGAGGACTATATGTCCATAAAAAAACATAGATAATTCTGCCTGCAGGACCTCATAGGTAAGTCCCGCCAGCCTGAACTGCCCCTTGACCCTGTAGAGCCATGATGATGGGTTGCTTTGTGTGAAGGGCAGCAGCTTTATGGCGAGGGCGGACCTTGTTTGTTCCGTCAGGAGGGGCAGCGTGTGGGGAGCGGGTACCAGCGTGGAGGAGTGTGTGAGCCCAGGCGTGGGGAAGGGCGCGGGTGAGTTGTGCGCAAGGGAGATGTCTGTGTCCGTGAAGTTCGCGGTTAACTGTATAATTGTATGTGGGAGGGAATGTCCGCATCCATACTCACTATTGCCCTCTTACTGGGAGCGGGTTACTCGCGTCAATATGCACTTGGGAGCGCTCCGTGTGGGTCCGCTAATGATGCTGGTGATCTGCTGATGAGAGTCAGCATGCCCGAACGCTTTGTTAAAGCGCCATGTTTAGTCCATTAGGGGCGGGGGTAGTTCATGGAGCCAAGACTAGGTCACCGTATGAGTCTGCTAATGGCTCCGGGAACCACTCTGGGGTCATCACTGTAAGAGGTGCTAAATAATGAGCAGGTGGACATGTACTGCTGGTTTATTCAGAACACAGGCCGCTTATAAAGTGGCGTGCGGACGTCTCACAGAGGAATACAATAGGATACAGGTGACCCGAGGTCAATTACTCTTGGTATTAATTATAATAGGTAAATACAAGTAACATAAAACGTAAGTTAACAAGAATTGACACAACAATATTCTAACACATGTGCAAAGGAAACAGGTGCAAATGAATTAGTAGTAGATACGTATCTACATAGATAAAATGTGGCTATTTTTGCTTGACCCAATCTCGTAGCAGCGTCACCGTAGAAAATGGGCAGTTCACCATAGAAAGCCCGCTCAGCGGGGACTTTACAACACTACGAATAGCATTCTGGGTACTATTGTGCTTCCTGAAAACAATGACGTACCAATCGAAAAGAGTATGCTGTTGGACTTGTATAAAAAGATATCCTAATGTCGAAGATTGTGAGGTATATATTATACCGAGTAAACAAAGAAATAAACAGATATTAAAAATTGCAAAAATAAAACAGAAAGAGAAAAGACCATATGTCTCAAAGCCACTAGTGCCAAAATTGTAGTAAATATGGCCATAAAAAGGAATGTAGTTGAAATGAACCTGTATGTGCATGCGTATTGTGGATCTGACGAACATGCCACACAATGGAAGTGCAGTGAACCTGAGTGTATAAACTGTGGGCAAGATCACCATGCAAGGTTCAAAGAATGCATACATTATACTGTATATACAATACATGGAAATATTACAAAAAAGAACGGGGATGCCTATGAAAGTGAGAGGAATTCAAGGTCCGGCTAAGAAACTCACATTTTCTTCAAGATTAAGAACCAATATGAAACAAAAACGCATACAGGCAGAAGTAACAAAACACAGGAAAATAAATCTCAAGAAAAACTGAATACTTTACAAAAAAGATAACTAAAACGGTAAAGAATCAAGAAATAGGTGCAAATGATGTGGATAATATTTTTCAAGTGCATTTTGTAAAGTCCCCGCTCAATGCATTCTCTGTAATGAACATCCAGTTTTCTGCGGTGCCTTCACATTCAACCTAAGGTCGGACGAACACAAATTATTATAATTATATTATGAATTGTATATTTATTGTCTGTTCAAGTGACCATGCATTATGTATATGTAACAGAGTATTTTTATATCAGACCAGACATTGTTAATCATTATGTTTTCTGTATGAACCTGTCCTGTTTTTAGTAGAGAAATAGTTTGACCTCAGGTCACCTGTAAATCTTTGTACCCGTGGTCTCTGCGTTATATGCAGACATCTGCACGGAAACCTCTTGGAAATGTGGCTTGCCCTCCATGACCTCCTCCTCCTCCCCGAGACTGACAGCAGCGACAGGCGCAAAGAGATCAGCCTGTCGAGGGAGATCTTCCTGTGGCAGCTACTACCAGAGGTCTGTGGGCAGATCATAGAGGCATACACCCTGCTGGTCGAGGACTTGATCAGGGTGGTGCAGCTGCTGATGGACTCCATGAAGGCGGCAAAGTGGGTGTCCATGCCCACACACTCCATGAACTGCCTCCAGCCAGAGGACCCCACCATGGAGGGCATCAACATTTTCGCCCAGAGGAAGCCACCCCACCAGCAGAAAAAGGAGAGGCCGGGCTTTACTATTACCATCAGAGGTTCGGGAAAGCTGCCCGGAATTGCAAAGCCCCCTACCTTTTCTTCCCTTCAAAAAAACGGGGGAGGCAGCGGCCACCCACACAGGCCGCCATGGCAGCAGCAACTGAAACACCCGGGGGCACCACACCAGTAGGCTTTTACATCCACAACACCATCTCTGGCAGGATGATGTTGATTGACACCAGAGCCATGCGGTCAGTGTTCCCGCCTTCCAGAGAGGACCGCACCGGACCTGGCTGCTTCCCTGACGGCCGCCAACGGGTCCCCCATTCTCTCCTATGGCACAAAGCTCCTGTCAATCTCCATCCTTGGCCGGAGGTACAGGTGGAAATTCATCATCGCGGACGTTAGGACCCCGCTCCTGGGTCCGGACTCCCTCACCCACTTCAGACTGGCAGTCGACGTCAGCCACAAACACCTGCTGGACACTGAGTCCTGCCAGTCCCTGCCCTTGACGCCGGGCCCCAGGGAGCCTGCCATCTGTTCCGTCGTGCCCCACCAGTATGGTTCCCTCCTGAAGGAATTCCCAGAAGTCTTCAAACCTGAGCTTCGCCAGGTGCCTGGGGCCCCCGCCAAACACGGGATATATCATCACATCAAAACAAAGGGGGCCCCCAATGCACGTGAAGTTCTGGAGGCTTCCACCACAGCGCCTTCAGGAGGCCAAGGAGGCCTTTGCTGAGATGGAAAGGATGGGTATATGCAAGAAGGCTCCCAGCCCGTGGGCCTTCCCCCTTCACATGGTGCAGAAAGCAGACGGCACCTGGAGGCCCTGCAGCGACCACAGGCAGATCAACCTTGCTACAGAACCCGACCACTACCCTCTACCAAAAATGCAGGACCTAACGGCCTCCTTCCACGGGGCCAAAATATTCTCAAAGTTAGATCTCTTAAAATCATATTTTCAGGTAGCTGTAGTGTCAGAAGACATCCCCAAAACTGCCATCATCACGCCTTTCGGGTCCTATGTCTTCACCTTCTCCACCTTTGGCCTGAGGACCGTGGGTGCAACCCTCCAGAGGCTGATGGACAGGATCCTGGGGGACCTGGACTTCTGTGTCTGCTATGTTGATGATATCCTAATTTTTTCCAGATCCCAGAAGGAACACCTACGGCACATCCGGAAGGTCCAGCAGTGCCTGCAGGAGAGTGGCCTCATTGTCAGGTTCGACCAGTGCATCAGGACCGTACAAGAATTCCTTGGAATGGTCAGCTACTACAGGAGACTCATCCCGGGGATTGCGCACACCACGCTCCCCCTGATGGAGGTCCTCAAGGGTCGTCCAAAGACCTTAGTGTGGGGCCCCGACCAGCAGAAGGCCTTCTCCCTGACGAAGGCCGCCCTCGCCAAGGCAACATCTTTGGCCTACCAGGACCCCAGCGCTCCCCTCCAGCTGACGACGGATGCCAGCAACGTCGTCTGCGGGGCCGTCCTGGAACAAGTCATCAGCGGGATCCCTCAGCCTATTGCCTTCTTCAGCAGGAAACTCAGCCCCACTGAGTCCCACTACAGCACCTTCGACAGGGAACTCTTTGCAGTATACCAGGTGGTACGTCACTTCAAGTTCCTCCTAGAGGGTACGCCCTTCATGATTTGGACTGACCACCAGCCGCTGGTCCACGTCTTCACGAAGCTGGGGGACACATGGTCCTCTAGGCAGCAGCGGCACCTCGTGGCTGTTGTGGAGTTTACCTGCACCATCAAATACCTCCCCGCCAGGAAGAACCTAGTAGCCGATGCCCTTTCAAGGATTGAGATCTACGCAGTGCAGGTCGGGATCCACTATGAGGACCTCGCCTGTGAACAGGCCGCCGACCCAGAGACCCCAGCCTACTGCACAACCGTCACGTCGCTGAAGTGGGAGGACATGCCCCTTGGCCCTGGAGGGTCAACACTGCTGAGTGACGTGAGCACTGGCCGGCCCCTGCCCACTGGTGCCCACCTCCCGATGTTGGCTGGTCTTCGACGTTATCCACAGACTATCCCGCCCCTCTGGAAAGACGACGTCCAGGCTACTGACGGAGAAGTTCGTTTGGCGTGGCATACGGAAGGACATGATGGCCTGGGCAAGGCAGTGCATGCAGTGTCAGGCCAGCAAAGTAGGGCGGCACACCGAGTCTGGGGTTCGAGTTTCCTCAGCCGAGGACACGTTTCGGGCACATCTATGTCGATGTGGTGGGTCCTCTTCCCCCATCAGGATGGGCAAGATACCTTCTAACAGTCATCGACCGCTTCACCAGGTGGCCTGAAGCAACGCCCATGGAAGAGGCCACCTCCAGTGCGTGTGCAGAAGCTCCTCTCCAGCTGGATCAGCCGGTTCGGTGTCCCGGACCATATAACGACAGACAGAGGCCCCGCTTTCCTATCCGAACTGTGGACCACCCTGGCATGCCTGCTGGGGACCACTCACCACAGCACCATGCCTACAACACCCGGCAGCCAACGGAATGGTGGAAAGGTTCCACAGGTCCTTGAAGGCTGCCCTGGGTCCTCCTTGGATTGAGAACCGTCCCCAGAGCCAATGGCGACCCCTCCTATTTCCCCTGGTAGACTGTGGCAGAGGACTGTTGCAAGTATCCAGACATCTCTGTTGCTGTGCAGTAAGAAGTCTTTTGCTCGCAAGAGATGATGGATAGTCTCTAGCTGTGATGTTCAAGCGACTTCACGGACTAGTGGAACCGTTCTACATGCGGCTGACACAATAGGTTGTGCCAGGAGGGAATCTCTCTTGGTGTCTCGATGAGAAGAGCTAGCAGGTCCGGATACCATGCGGCACGTGGCCAATTGGGAGCCACCAGGATCATCCTGAGGTTCCTGGTGATAATCACCCATTAGATCACCAAGTGAAGCAGACAGAACGGTGGAAAGGCATAAGCATCCAGGTTGTCCCATTTGTGTTGGAAGGCGTCCTCTGCTGCAGCCCATGGGTTGGGGACGATGGTAGCAAAACACCTGGAGCTTCCTGTTGTGCAGGGTGGCAAACAGGTCAATCAATGGGCAACCCCAAAGACCAAACAGCCTTTCCATGACCCCCATGTGAAGGGACCACTCTGTCCCTATCACTTGATCCCAGCGACTGAGCTTGTCCGCCACTATATTCCTCTTGCCTGGAATGTATCAGGCTGACAGCTCTACCGAATGTGCTACCATCCACTCATGCACCTGCATCATCAACCAGTGCAGCGAAAGAGACACTAGGGCTCCTTGCTTGTTGACACATACTACTATTGTGGTGTTGTGACTCACCAACGCCACCGAGGGTCCCATCAATTGATCCTGAAACTCTTAGAAGGCCAGGTAGGCCACAATGAGTTCCAGGATATTGATGTGAAGGTGCTTGTCATCTCATTCCCACACACATGAAATCAGAAAGTCCTCCAGGTGTGCGCCCCCACCCTCGGCCGAAGCATCTGAGAACAGAAGCATCTTGGGAGGGGGAGTGTGCAGAGACACTCCTATTACAAGGTTCCTGTTGTCCGGCCACTAGGCTAAGTCCTGTCTCACCCTCTGAGAGATAGGGTTGGGAAAAGATGGAACATCCCATGCCAGAGACCAGAACTCCTTCATTCTCCACTGGAGAGAAAGAAGGTGAAGCCACCCATGTGGGACCAGCTTCTCCAAGGACGACAGGTGACTGAGAACGACCTGCCGCTGCTGAGCTGGTTGTTCCTGCTGGGACAGGAACATTTGTGCTGCCTTCCTGAACCTGCTGATACGAGAGTCTGAGGGGAAGACTCTTGCTGCTGCCGTATCTTTCAACATGCCTAGGTACTTTATCCTCTGCTTGGGTATGAGATCAGACTTCTCGAGACTTATCACAACCCCAAGGTTGCGGCATAATTTGAGAAGGCGATCCCTGTCTTGGTGCAACTGTAGACAAGTCTTTGCCAAGACTAGCCAATCGTCGAGATACCTCAACAGACATATCCTGTGCAAATGGGCCCAAGCTGACACAAATGTGAACACTAACGTGAACACCTGGAGAGTGGCTGAGAGCCCGAAACAAAGTGCCCTGAATTGGAACATCATTTGCCTGAGGACAAAGCGAAGGTACTTGCGAGAGGACTGATGAATGGGTATTTGGAAATATGCATCCTTCAGGTCCACCGTAAGCTTGAAGTTGTCTTCCCTGATGGAAGTGAGCACTGAATGGGCCGTTTCCATCTTGAACCAAGTCGGTTCAAGGTAGAGTGATTGATGACTGGCCTCCATCGCCCCTGATTCTTCCTCCATGAGAAAGATTTGCCTGTAAAAGCCTGGGGAATGATCTGTCATGACTTCTATAGCACATTTTCTCAGCATCACTGCAATCTCCTCCTGGAGAGTAAGGTCCTTCGGAAACCGAGTACATAAGACTGGAACTGGACCTGAGTGTTAGTGAGGTGTGGTTGAGACTCAAAGGGAAGTAGATAACCCTCCTGAAGGACACCCACTACCCAGGTCTCGGCTCCGTGTCGCTGCCATGTTGCCTAGTGGCTCGAAAGGCACCCCACCACCAACAGCAGCTTGTGGAGGGGAATGCCGACCCTAGCATTTCCCTCCCTTCTTTCCCTTGCCCCCCCTTCCCTTTACTGGAAAGGAAAGGTGGAGGAAAAGGGCATGGTTGCACACCTTTCTTGGCAGGGGCAGAAGAAGGCTGGGTGGTTCCTTGAGCACCCTTCGAAGCCTGGGACTTCTTAGGGCCTGAGGAACTGCTAGCCAGACCCAATTGTCGGGCCGTAATGACAAGCGAAGACCCGATGGCCTTGGTGACTACCTGGTGGACAAGTCTGTCATTATCCTCAACATGACGCTTGTCTACTACAGAGTCTACCTCCTCTCAAGAAAAGAGAGAGGCAGAGCCCAGCACAGGTCTGTTTCGAAAAGCCAAAGTCGAGTGTGGGCCGTTGTGCTTGGTGAGCCGAGTGAGGATGGAGTCCCTCCTCTTCAGCACCAAGTTTGCCCACAGGTTTGCTGTCTGGTGGACCAGGTAGGAGATACCCCTACCACCAGATTGGCACAGTCTCCCGAACATTAAGTCCTCCATGGGGGTGATGGAACCCCCAGAGGCTGCAACCCTGGACACTGTGAGAGACCACAGGTCCAGCCAGGAGACTGCCCAGAAGGCTGCCATGGCAGTGGCTTCCAGGCTCACTGTTTCCTGTTGTGTGAAGACTATGTCTTCTGCCCCAAGCTGCTGCGGCGAGAGACACGGAGCTAAGCGAACTAAGTCCACGTTAACCTGTTTCATTGTCAGTGGATCTGATGAGGGCACAAAGTACTTCTGGCGAGGCAGAGGCGGGGGAAGTAGCTTGGCCGAGTGATTAGATTGAAGGGAATGCTCCTCCCCAGAGAAAAGAGAGTTAACCTGATCTAAAACTCCCTCAGCAAGTGAGGACAATGGCAAGTCTACAGAAGCTCTGGATACCTTCTTAGGACCCCAGAACACTTCAAGGCGAGAAGGACAGTCAATGGACGTAGCCAAGGTCCCTTCCCCGAGATCGTTGTGTTGATGAATCAACGCGACAATCTTCAAAAAGCTCCTCTGTACCTCATGAGAATTTGTGTCTTGGGGCAGAGGACCCTCGAGTCCTCCCAATCTGCAGTCCTCCTTCGATACTCTCCCTGCAGGTGGGAGAACCTCACCGGAACCCCCAGCTCCCTGCTCAACCACTTGGGCATATGAATGGGTAGGTCAGAGAACCTTGCCCGGTTTGTAAGTCCTCGTGGTAGGGCTGTGATGGGATGTGGCATCCCAATCACGGACCTTCTGTCCGATTCGCGACTCCTGGAATACCCACATGATGTTGAAGGGACAGGAGACAGGGAGTGGGTACCCTTACCTGTCCTATCAGAACCAATGGACCCAACAGAAAAGGCAGGCCGAGAGCGATCAGCAACCCTTGGTGGTGATGGCTTCACAGGTCTAGGAGACTCTCTCGTCTCATGCAAACGCAGAGGGGGCTGTCCTGAGAAGAGAGCAGAGGCTCATGCAAACATACATGAAGCTTCTCAGCAGGCGAGCTACCCCCTTTGCGTGAATGTGAGCGGAGGCCAGCCTTGGGAGAGTGGTCACATACTCTCGGGCGTGAGCTTGCACTGTCCTCACAACGTACTGCAATTGTCGCCGAGACTGAAGCCTTCTGGTGAAAAGACAACTGTAAGGGGGGAGCCCCTCAAAGTGACTCCCAGTGAACGGACCCACAAGTCAGCAACACCTTCAAGGGACCCTGGCTGTGTACTTGGGAAAGTAGCAGCAGGGGGAGGGGAAGCACCTGCATGCTTGCACCCCATCCTCTCTCGTGTGCCTGAACCAGAATGTGGAGTTGACTCCACGTTACTGATTGAGGTAACTCAAGGTTTCACAGAAACCTGAGCACCCTGAGTTACGCTCACCTCCTTGGAGGTCCACATACTCGAAGCTTCAATAGTACACAAAGGTTCTGCGGAAGACCCCTCTGCTTGAATGTCCGAGGAGACTCGAGTAGGAGCAGAAACAGCATTATGCTTAGAGGCAGAGCTCTGAGCAGAAGTGAAGTGCCGGGTGATGAGGTCCACACACCCTCAGCTCCTGAGTCAACGGGTCTCGAAGAGACTCGTGATGTGGCCCCCGAGTCCAAAGACCTGGGAGAGCCAGCGAGAGATCCCTGTGTCTCTCTCAGGGAGAAAGACACCCCTTCGGAAGACCCAGTGCAGGACTTCTTCCAAGTGGGAGAAGCTACCTCCTTCTTCCTCTTCTTGTGGGCTTTGGAAGAGGGAGGGGAGGAGGCAGCAGCAGATGAAGATGATGATAATGAAGACGACGACACCTTCCTAGACCTCTTCTTGAACTTCGACTCCTTCTTCTTCACCTTCTTCAAGAGGGCATGGAGGATCTGCTCCCTGAGGTTGGAGGGAGGCTCCAGAACAGACTTCCAGGAGCAGGGATGGGCACCATGGAGGACAAAACAGGAGCGTGAGTCATGTGAACTACTGCTGGGGTTGTCAATGTGGGGTGCTTGGATACACTCAAGAGCATCAAATAATTCTGTGTCATAGTGACCAGTTGATGTGGTCACTGCTGCAGCGGTAGGAGTCACTGTAGGAGGGCAGGGGCATAAGCAGCTCACAGGTGAATCAAGATGTCCTGCATCTAGGGAACTCCTTGGAGGCCAAGAGACTGCCAGGTCTCCCAGAGCTCTTCCTCCTCCATTCCTGGAAACAAAGCCAAGTTGGGGGGGCAGTCTCCTTTCGCACTGCGGGGGATTCCTCTCCCCTCTCCGAGGGAATGGAGGCCACCAAGGGCTTCCAGTCCCCCAGTGACAATCTCTGCCTGACGAAGTGAGTGAAGACAAAGAAGGGGAAACCCCTCCTGAAGGGCTGTAGCAAAGCAGGGAAGTTTTGCTGGAGGGAGGAAAGTGTCTGAAGGATTAGCCACCAAGGGGGCGTGTTACCCTCATATGATGACTTGAGGGGCTTCTTCTGATGCTTCCTCCTCAACGAATACTTCGACCATTGCTCTGGAGTCCAGTCACGGCACTCCTCATACACAGAGTCAGGGTTGCACTCATACCCCTTGCACGATGTGCAAAGGGAATGAAGGTCTACATCAAGAGCCGAGTGGTAATGACACTTTCATTTAGGCACCATCTTACCCTTCGTAGGCTCAGATGATTTGTGGGTTTGCTTATCCATATTTCACAAAGCAAACACACAAGCAAATAAACTGGGAAAGGAAGGCAAAACAACCGACAGCAGGGCAGAGGGTAGCTTAGCACAACCTCACCATGACACAGCCGAAGGTAAAGTTACGCTCTACCTACAGGGCAGGCAGGACTCCCACCCACTTGTTCAGTAAACTACCATACTACCTTGTTAAAAGTTTAACAGCCAGTTTCTGAGAGGTTTTTATATTGTGTAGGAACAAACCTGAAATAGAAACCATTATAGGTTGTTTGGTCATGCTCATGTTTATGACCTGACACACATAATGAGTGAGGGTCAACCTCAATAGAGGAGAGAAACTGGTTACCTGGCCTGTCCTTCCTTCCCTGGACAGCTCCTAAACCCTGCAGTTTCCTCTCCAAAAAAAAAAAGCTTAAGTGGCTGAGGGGTTTGCATATATAAAAACAAAAACAAGTCACAAAATTTATGCAAGCAAAAAAAAAAAAATAAATAAACATAAAACAAAGAGCAAATGGCAGTCAGGCAGAGAAGCGCAGAGACATCTTCACATCAGCTGAAAGCAAAGTGGAGTGCTGTATGATGGATGGATGGATGGAGGCCCCCACCCCTCGATAGTTAATGACTTGGTATGAAAGTTAAACGGCCGTTCCAGCTTGTGCTCGCAAGCTAACACACGGTACACTCAGAGGTAGTCACCATGTGGATAAAAAACAGAAAGATTCTCTATCTCAAACGCTGGATTTTACAGGGAAAGCACTCTATTGACCAATGCTGGGATACCACTAAACAAGGGCAGAAAAAATCCTTGAAAACACTCCAGAATCACTTTACTACTCTCCATGCATAGAGAGGGTGGGGGAAGCCACATGATTTACATTCTGCACACTAGGAAGTGCACTTTCTTCTCACAGACAAAGGGTCAAGAAGATTCAAAAGAAACAGAAAAAAAAAGAACACTGTGCTATGGGGGGAAGTGAAGGGGAACAATGTCTTGATATTTCAAGGAAAACAACCTGACAAAAAGACACACATAGGGGCATGCACACCCTAGACACGAAGAACAAAGAGTAGTGTGAACAACAAAACGGAAGACGACTCAGAGAGCATGTGGAAGCAGATGTGGCTGTGAACGCAATGGAGGATTCGGGCCGTCACAAGTCACATGCGACCACATGCCTAACGACAAGATTTTGTTTTTCAGAGACACTTCAGTAACAGACAAAGTGCCCAAGTGTGAGTACTCCATATATGAAAGTGTAGGTTCATATGTTAGGAAAATTATATGGTGAATTACTTTACAATTTGATGTATAAATGCTAATTAGAACGTGGATAGTTTAATTATGCCTTCAGGGACTTCCTTTTAAAATGCACAAGTGGACAGTTTAACTGGTCATTCACAGACTGTTGTTAATTTAAAACAATTAAATTTTAAGCAATAAGCCTTAATCACTCAAACAACAGGGGAATAATTTAACAATGAAAGAATTTCTCATCTGCTTTCTCCCTAGGAAATGAGAAAATTATTTACTTGGGGATAATTGAAAATGACATTTTTATAATAAAATAAAGTTTTATATATACTTACTCAGTAATTCTTTTAACTGGCAGCTTAAAATTTTTAAATTGCGGGCCACTCTAGTTTGTTCTGGTTATGGCAACATGCCCTGCCCACTTTCGGGTGTAAGAGAAGGTACAACATAGTAAAGAGCTTCAATTTGTTTATGCACTTATGTCCAAGTGAGGGGAGGCAGGTGGGCTCCGATCATGTAATTACTGGGTAAGTATATATAAAACTTTATTTTATTATAAAAATGTCATTCTTATATAAGTAACTTACCCAGTAATTACATAGCTGATTCCCACATTGAATGGAGGTGGGAATGTTGGACATATCTACCCCAAAACATTATTAATAGTAATGAGTTTGAGAATAGAAATTTGCTAGCATTGAATCAATGTTGATGAACCTTACCTGATAAGAGCTGCCACAGGTAGATACTGCCTCTGGCTGGCTCTCATCTTATCCAATAGAGGCGAGGCGGTTAAAGCCTTGGGGGCCTACTACTACAGTGGGTGCTTTGTAGCAATGGACTAATTTCTGAGGGCTAGCATGCTTTGTAGCGATGGACTAATTTCTGAGGGCTGGCAAAGTACAACAAGATGCCCCTGCCCAGGATGCAGTACACAAAATAACCAGAGTAAATAGTCACCATAACCACCAAAAACCAAATTAAAAACACCAATGCCCAACCATTAAAACCAAAAGACTGGAGGGTACTCTACAAAAGACTGGAGGGTACTCTAAGTACATAGTACTCCCAGCCTCCCCAAAAAACTCAATACCCTAAGGAAGGTGAAGAGATAAAAGAAAGGAAATTGCTTTCTACGTTTCCTCCCCCAACACCATGCCAGCCGCGTAAAACAGACCCAAGGTATTGCACTGATCATAAATAGTCTCGATATCCCTTAAGTAATGTGATGCAAACACCAACTTGCACTTCCAAAATGTCGCTTGCACAACTGATGTGAGGGATAAATTGCGCTTAAACGCGAAAGATGTAGCAACCGCTCTTACCTCATGGGGTTTTACCTTGTGAGAGGAGAGAGAGTCTTTGTTCACCATGGAATGTGCTTCCGAAATCAAGTTCCTGAGAAAAAATGCCAGGGCATTCTTAGATAAGGGTCTAGAGGGATATTTCACAGAACACCAAAGATTCCTTGAAGTGCCATGAATGTCCTTCATTCTGTGAAGATAAAACTTAAGGGCCCTTACTGGACAGAGAGCCCTTTCTTCTTCAGACGGCCCTACTATCTCGGACAAGCTCTTGAATATAAAAGAACGAGGCCATGGATTCGATGGCGATTAATTCTTAGCTAAAAAGTCTAGGGAAAAGGAACAAACTGCATTCCCCTGAGAAAATCCGATGTTTTTGTCCAAAGCTTGGATTTCACTGGATCCCTCGGCAGTGGCCAAGGCGACCAGAAAAAGTTTTCCTGGTTAGATCCCTTAAAGAGATAGATTGCATGGGCTCAAAATGTGAACCGGCCAGCCACTTAAGTACCACGTCTAAGTTCCAGAACAGCGAAGGTTTTTCTTTAAGCTTTGCGGTATCAAAGGACTTAATAAGGTTGGACAAATCCTCGTTAGACAATAAGTCCATTCCTTTATGGCGGAAGACTGAGCCAAGCATAGCTCTGTAGCCTTTAATAGTAGAGGTGGAAAGTCCCTTAGTGGAGCGCAGGAACAGAGGAAAGTCCGCTATTTCTGCTACAGAGGTATTAGAAGAGGACACATTATTTCGTTTGCACCAAGACCTGAAGATGGACCATTTAGCCTGGTAGACATTACCTGATGACTATCTTCTACACTTAGCAATTGCATCTGCAGCTGTTCTTGAAAAACCCTTCTTTCGGAGCAGTCACCTAACAGTTTGAATCCTGTTAGTCAGAGAAGACAGGTTTTGGTGGAACCGCCGGAAATGAGGTGGCTTGAGAAGTTGCTGCTTCTGTGGCAGCAGTCTCGGGAAGTCTGCAAGCAGTTCTAGCAGATCTGGGAACCACTCTTTTGCTGGCCAGAAGGGGGCTATCAAGATCATGGAGAGGCTTTCATGAGACCGGAATTTGTTGATGACTTGTCTCACTAAACTGGATGGGGGAAAGAGATACAGATCTTTGTCCGACCAGTCCTGCAACATTGCATCAGTCGCCCATGCCAAGGGATCTGGTACTAGTGAGCAGAAGAGAGGAAGTCGGTGATTCCTGGATGACGTAAACATATCTATCATGGGTTTCCCCCAGAGCTTCCACAGACCCAGACAAACTAACGGGTCTGATGTCCATTCTGTGTGGAGGATCTGTCTCTGACGGCATAATTCGTCCGCCAGAACGTTGAGTCTCCCCTGGATAAAATGCACTGTCACTTGAGTATCGTTCGGTCAGAACGTTGAGTCTCCCCTGGATAAAATGCACTGTCACTTGAGTATCGTTCTGGTGTGACCAAAGAAGAAGATCCCTTGCCGCTTCGTACATGGAGAAAGAGTGTGTTCCCCCTTGTTTCTTGATGTAAGCCAGTGCCGTCGTGCTGTCTGAATGCACTGCTACTGTCCTTCCCCAAATTTCTGAAGCGAAGCACTGTAGGCCCAGAAATATCACCTGCAATTCTTTTACGTTGATGTGCCAGTTTTGCTGTTCCTGAGAACAGGTACCTGACACTTCTTTTAACCCCAAAAGAGCTCCCCAACCTCGGTTCGACACGTCTCAAAAGAACTCTAGGCTGGGGTTCAAAGGTTGAAGGGATTTCCCTTCTGATAGTCTTCCTGGAATTCCACCAACGAAGGTCTCCTTGATTTCCATCATTATCGGGAACACAAACGAGTCCAGAAACTTTTTCCTGTTCCATCTGGCGCTGAAGAAGAATTGGAGAGGTCTCAGGTGCAGTCTTCCCAGAGTGACGTACTGTTCCATGGACGAGAGAGTGCCTAGAAGACTCATCCATTGACTGGCTGAGCAAAAGTTCAGTTTCAGAAATTCTTCCACTGTCTGAAGACACTTTTCTGTTCTCTTCAGGACTGGAAAAACCTGAAAATCCCAAGAGTTGATCGTCATTCCTAAATAAGGAATCTCCTGAGAAGGTGTCGGGAGAGGCTGGTCCCAACTGACGAGAAGACCTAATTCTTGGGCCAGGAGAAGAGTTGTGCGAATGTCCTCTGTACATTGAGTTTTCAAGCAGGAATGTAATAACCAGTCATCCAGATAAAGGGACATCTTTCTCCCCATCAAATGAAGCTATTTCGCTAGAGGAGCCAATACCCTGGTGAACACTAGCGGTGCCGTCGAGAGACCGAAGCACAGAGCCCAAAAATGGAACACCTTGCCCTGAAACACAAACCTGAGGTACTTTCTCGAAGTCGGATGCACTGGAATGTGAAAATACGTGTCCTGCATGTCGGTGGACGCCATCCATTCTCCCTGGCGAATGGATGCAAGATTGGTTGGTTTGTTTCCATCTTGAATCTTGTCTTTTTGACAAAGACATTTAGAGCACTTATGTCCAAAACGGGCACTACAAAGAGACGGTTGTAGAACCCCGGAGAATGAATGTCCTCTAATACCTCTGTAGCCTCTTTCTGAACAAGAGACGCAACCTTTAGCAAGAGAGCAGCAAATCTCTCTGACCCTGGAGAGTAAGCTGTCAATTCGACAGGCTTGCAGATTAGAGGAGGTCTGTTCAAAAAAGGGATAGTGTAGCCCTTCTTCAGGACAGACACTATCCAGGGTTCTGCTCCCTTTTGTTCCCTTGTTCCCAAAAGCGGAGGAGCCACGCTTCTACCCGAGTATGACCCCATTTCTTGGAGGAGGACTTGGAAGAGGACTTCTTGATGGAACGCTGTGGGAAACGGGTATATATTCTTGTTCTAGTATGTGCTCTAGAACGGGAGCTCCGAAAGGGAGTAAGTTGCAGCGGAGACGAAGATCTAGGAGGAAGAGTCGAAGGATCCTTGGGGCGTCTCACAGACCAGGAGAGCAGGTCCTGCGTGTTCTTTTTCTGCAGGTCAGAGGTGATGCCCAGTACTATAGCCTGGGGAAAAAGGTGCATCTTGTCCAAGGGGAATAAGAGGAGGGCCGATCACTGAGACGGAGTGATGCCTTTTGAAGTAAAAGAACACCAAAGCTCTCTTTTCTTAAGGACGCCCATGGCGTACAGACTAGCTAACTCCTGCGTACTATCGCGCACGCCCCCCTCAATACAGGAAAGTACTCCTAAGAGATCCAAAGAGATTTCTTGAGGTAACAAGGAGCATTCTCAAAGCTTGCGCCCTAGTGCACCCACTGCCCAGTCTAGGAAGCTCATCACTTCAAAAACCTTAAAAATATTCTTGAGAAGGTGCGCTTAGTTCCGCGGCTGAAAACATAATTTTGGCTGAGGAGAAAGCTCATGTACTAGCTGAGTCAATAAGGCTGGAGAAGTCTCCCTGAGAGGAGGCAGAGACTTCCATAGAAGGAGCTTCTCCAGTAGCATAAAACCTGTAGCTCGATCTGGACAACTTGGAAGGTGCGAAACAAAAAACTGCTTTGCCTTGTTCCCTCTTCTCAGAAAACCACCCTTCTACTTCCTTCAGTGCCTTCTTCGCTGAAGAGGACAGAACCAAATTTGGTAACCTCGAAGAACCGACTGAGGGGGCTTCCATAAAGAAAGTCGAAGCAGGAGAGGAGGGAGTAGCTGGCGAAAAGAAGCTTGGAAATGTCACTAGCAGGAACCTCAACAATGCAGAGTACGCCGACAAAGGAGCATCTTAGTCTGGAACAACCTCTTCCTCAGAGAAAACAGGAGAAAGCAATAAGTCTGCTGTCGTCTAACCTGTAGAAGGAGCCTTCTGAAGCAAACTGAGAATATTATCCAGTTTGCTCTGAATTGGGTCAACTGAAGGAGGAACAAGGTCCAAGATGGCACTACCATGAAGCTGTGGAGGAGCAGCCGCCACTGGGCGAGTGGGGGGCGCTGTAGAGACGGGAGTCAGTGACGAAACCTGATGGTGAATAGGCACCAATGGGCGCTCATCTGCAAATGGGAGCTTGGGCGCTTCAATGCTAATTGCTGACCACTCAGGTGCTGATTGTAGAGACGAAGGTGCTGGATGCACAACTCCTGATGAAGTAGTTCCTTTATTCGATGAAGAACATCTATGCGCCACAACGCGCTTCGGCGCCAATTTATGACCATCATTGTTCTGAGCTGTCCCAGTGACTGCACGAGGGGCACGCTGAATCCTTGCCCTTCTTACAAGGAACAGGGGAAGAAATCTCAAAATACACTGCATGCCTTTTCAGTGGGTGTGACTTGTCCGCACAGCGCCGTACGCGTCTGGGACTAATTTCTTCGCAGCTGGAGGACATACAATGAGCACTCACTTGAAGGCCTTTCCAATGGCCTCTGGTTGCAGTCTGGGACTCATCAACAGACTGAACTGAGGGGGCGACTGCTTGGGGGCAGACCTCACTGACCTCCCTTAGGCTACCAGTTTGACTCCTCCCAGGTGCTGGGAGGTATGTCAAGGACCTTGGCCTAGGAGAATCGGCGGGCCAAACAGCCACCTCCTCCACTACCACTGCACTTACACTGGGTGCCACGGGGCACTCTGGCTCACTCTTATCCATTAACACTTTCACCAATGACGCTAATTTAGCGATTGATTGCACAATCAACTTGAAGCGAGTGTCGATTTTTGACTCCAGACTGACGATGGTGTTGGAATCGGAAACGTGAGAGCCAGGTAAAGGAGAGGGTTGCACAGGTGGAGGAGATGGAACGGGATCAGAAGAAATTACAGGTGCAATAGCACCCAAGTTAGCAGATGAATCCTGCCCAGCTAAAGCTTTACTAGATTCCCTAGCAATACCTTTCCTCTTCTTATCTCTAGCTAGTTTCTTAAGATGTGAATCTAAAGTCTTCCACCTCTTTAAATCCCAGTCACTACACTCCTCACAAAGTAAATCCACTGAACATGTTTATCCCCTACATTGAACACAAACAGTGTGAGAGTCGTAAGATTCTTTAGTCAGTCTAGTATTGCAGCCTTTGCTACAATACCTAATACTAGAGCTACTAGTGTCAGACATCCTGGAACATTCTAAGACAAGTCCAAAAAACGGGCAAAAAGTCGTAAACCAATGATCAAAACTTGCCTAACACTATTTTAATTATGCCAAAAGGCTATGAAAATAATTACTTCACTAATCGAAGATAGAGCAAACAACCAACAAGGTATAAATTTCAAAATTCAAGCTGCTGCCAACCACAGTCCTTCAACCACAGCCAGCAGAAACAAATTGAAGCTTTTTGCTATGTTGTACCTTCTCTTACACCCGAAAGTGGGCAGGGCACGTCGCCATAACCAAAACAAACTAGCGTGACCCGCAATTTCAAAATTTTAAGCTGCCGGTTAAAAGAAACTAACAGCTATGTAATTACTGGGTAAGTTACTTATATAAAAATTATGATTAATTAAGAGTAGAGTGAGCTAATTGTGCTCACTCTATGTCCCCACACACTCTTGTTCAGACCTATGACTCAGACACTTTACTTATTTTTGACTGGGTACTTTGGTACTCCTATCGTCAGGTGCCAGCACAAGAAATAATTCAGTTCTACTGAAAGTACTGCCTCAGGACTTCATGTTACAATGCAGGCCAATGCCTGGACTCTGCTGCAAGTTAATCTGAAGCATAGGCTTGGACTTATGGACTTAATTATTGTCACCAGCAATTGTGACACTAATACCATGGGGGAAGGGGGGCTTTCTTGCACTGCTCTTAAAACAGCTACTAAAAATAACATCAAATCTTTGCTTCCTCTAGGCCCTCATGAGCAACTGCAGAGGAGGGCCTAGGGAAATCATGGTGGCAATGGTCATCATGAAGAAGGGCAGGCATAAGAAAATCCACGACTCTTTGCAGCTAAGCCCCGCCCACTGCACACCAGTGATTGGCTAGCTCTCAAAAGGGGAATGACAGCACACTAGAGCAAAGTAAGTATATCTTAGTTTAACCTGACCACTGAGCTGATTAACAGCTCTCCTAGGGCTGGCCCAAAGGATTAGATTTATTTTACGTGGCTAAGAACCAACTGGTTACCTAGCAACGGGACCTACAGCTTATTGTGGAATCCGAACCACATTATGACGAGAAATGAATTTCTATCACCAGAAATAAATTCCTCTAATTCTTCATTGGTGGTCGGAGAGTCGAACGCTGGGCCAACAGCGTTCTAGCTGAGAGCTCTAACCACCCCTCCAATGAAGAACTCACACTAGAAAAATCCACCTAGCTTTGCAGCTAAGCTCCGCCCACAGATTATGTCACGACCATTCCTTGAAGCTGATTGGTTGGCAATGGTTTCAAAAACTTGGTTAATCTGTGGTTCTTTTCATCTTCATTAATTTAGCAATGGTTGTTTTACAGAACTAAAATATGTTCTGCTGATTATACAAAAGAAACGTTATATTATCCCTTAATATAAAATCATAATACACATCTCTCTAAAAATGGTAAAAAAAAAGAGTAAAATATGATTGAAGTCAGGAGTATTTCGCGATGCTGCAATATTGTGTTTCATAAATGAAGGTCACCTGAATAATACGGAGGTGACACAGGGTACGTCTGCATTCGAGTCGGTGCACTTGAATCACTGGACATTGATAATTACTGTCTAATATTGTTAAGCGTGTTCACCATTCTAACTTAAACAAAGACTTTCTCAGAGCTTTCTTATATTGAATTCCGGAAAATTTTCTATATTTTAATAGTCATAAAATCGATTTCATTGCAATTTACACATTCGGAGGGATGACAAGCACTGACTGTACTATACAAAACCAGAATATGCCTATGTTTAACTTACAGTTACTGTATGATAGGCCATATGGGTCATACTGGATATAATTTGCTGAGAATTTTCTTAAGAGCAATATCTCCTTTCGAAATAACAGGATCATAAAAAATGATGAAGACCTACAATGTCCTGTGTCTTTTTGTCAATTTACGCAGCTTTTGATGTTTGGATTATAGGCGTATCTTACATTCAGCTGTTTTATTGTGGTTCTTGTGGTTATTCTTGTTTTTGTTGCTGCTGTTATGGTGCTTGTAGTGTTTTCGAAAAATTTTCATATGGTAACCTAACATTGCAGAATAAACATAGACCTATTCATAACATACTATAGCTGGTTCGCTTAAGGTAGATTCTAGGGTGAGCCCTATGCTCACTAGACGCTTGTTTGGCAGCCTCTGATTGACTGGTACCGGGAGCAGAGCCGTATATAGCGAGATTTTGGCCAACCTTTTGACAGGGCGCCATTTTGCTCCTGTCCTGTTCAGTCGCGCTTGGTCGTGCTCACCCACCTGAGCGATGTCTCAGCTCTTCTCTCTCTCTCTCTCTCTCTCTTTCTCTCTCTCTCTCTCTCTCTCTCTCTCTCTCTCTCTCTCTCTCTCTCTCTTATCATATGCTGCTGATTGTTAGCTTAAGCTTTCTATCAACCATTATGATGTTTATTAAAACACTCATGATAATTTATAACTTTATTACAGTTTTAACTTTAAAATACATAACAAGCATTATAAAATATACAGTTTCAAAATTCACTATTTACCTATATTCATTACAGCTTTTCTCATCATCATACTTTTACTCCCTAATTCACTTCCTTTTGATTTTAACGACCGAGCCGTACTAATGTTCTCGTGCTTTTTAGCATAAATATATAATCTTAATGTGAAAAAAAACTTCAGGAGTCTACCCTTAATGTCATGGCAAGAAGGAAAGGTTAAATTTTTTGTTTGAGTGTTTGCCAAATGCACTAGTCGTCCTAATAAATTGCTCTTGTTTCCAAAACTATTTTCATTTGCCCTAAAAACATTTTCTGCATTTTGAAATAAACTGAGGCAGGCATCTGTGCTATTAACTTGACAGTTTTTTCTATATTCTTTTAACTGAGTCAACCTTTGAAAAGGATCTGTCTGTGTTGACTGGTTGCTCTCTATTGTTTGAAGACAAAACGTACAATGATTATTTGACTTTTTAACCTTTTTTATGCAGTAACCAGCAATATAATGGAGGCTGCTCAGTTCTCCTTGATTCATTAAATTATCACTTGAGAATTGGTCAAAATCAGGTTCCTCAGTTTCATTTTCAGCATCACCACATGTTTCAACATTGGGCTTGTTCAGAAAATCAGCTCGAAACTCGCGGTCATCTACGTTACAATTACTTGCACTTGAACATTTCAGAAATTGTGCATCTGATATCAATTTCAGAGACTGTCGAAATTCTAAGGCAGTTGGCACTGGGTTTTTCTGTCTTATGGAGCTAAACAAGTTTTCTAGGCAATCTTGAGTGAATCTGGATGTCAGTAAAAATCTGTGACCTTTGGCCAAATAATGACTTTGGAGATTAAGAATGGAAGTGGTAGACAATATCACTCCAGTTTGAACTGGCTTCCACTGTGCATTAAGTCCAATACGTATTTCATGAAACACCCTTGTAACTTGCTCAAGATGCAGTCTAGCGTGCTTATAACAGGATTCATTGACGTTACTTACTGCCATGATTGGATGCCTACTTAACATTAAATCGAACCACTTATTTATCAGACCAATGAACCAAGCTGTTGTAAGTAAGTCTTTACTGTTTTGCATGATGTTCGTTTATCTCTGTGTAAGTAGGCTGTCTTTTCCTTTAAGTAAGCTGTCTTTTCCTTGGTTGTTTCCGTAATGTAGAATTTGATTTTGTGAACACAGACTTGGTTGGAACAGCAGATAACTTAAGGCGTTTAAGACCATCAGCTTTTCCCGTTTCGTACTGATCATCCTCAAAATGATCCTAAAGATAAAATAAATTATCGTTAACTGCAGGCCTGAATATCAGCAATAAAAATATGTTATTTAGTCATATGATATATTTTACTATCAGTAAAAACGCAAATGTTGCACTTATGAAAAGTAAAGAGGAAAAGTCTTGAACTTACCGAACATAAATAGGATCTGTCATGTGCTTTCCAATTCTCTCGTTTCACTTTAATTTCCCATTGCCGTCGTCCCTCTGGGTTTCTAGGTAATCTGTGCATCGTTTTACCCTGTCCATACTGTACGGAACAGCCTACTGCTTACACAGCAAACCATAGGAGTAAAGTATGTAATTTACCGACAATTAATAAAACGCTGTGTCAGGGGCCAGGGCAGAACCGTATCAGGGCGGTCAGACAGAGGCAAGATGGCGTTCATCGGTTAGTGACCTTGCCTGAGTGGTTCCGAGCATGGCCAAACTCTCTCTATATACGGCTCTGACCGGGAGGTAGGCTGCTCGCTCATCATCTCATGTTTTCGTCTGTAGCTTAGAAAACTAGCAATATGTTGATATTTCTTCATTTATCTCACGTTTTGCACATGATAGAAAAGTTTTGGTCATGCCATAGGCTTCGGTATTAATTGAACAACTAAATCATGATTTCCTGAAACCAATAAGATAAAACACAAAGGAATTACAATGAGTAAAAGTGAAGAGAGAAGCATTTAATTCTTTATACTGTACCTGTTGTTACTTATCATCGATATTGCATCATTCATGCGATCAAGATAAAATAAAACTTGTGTTTTCATATAATAAATTCACCCTGAATACGCTAGTGCTTTCAGATTTTAGATGCGTGTGATATGTGAAGAGAAAATGAGGGAAGTATGTCTAATTATGTTGCATCCGTTCTTGACTCAGTTTGACAGTGGTGCCGAGAGAGACGGTGATCTGCAAACAGCGAGAGCTTTGAGTCGCCGTTGGCAGTTGCCAGTTAACGATTTGATAAGTTGTGCAGTTTCGTCCAATATTTACCTTATTATTATGTCATTACATTTTCTGTAAATAAATGCATAGAATTCCCATTACGACTGTTGAATATTTTCACTCCAATATCATATGTCTGTCTGTATGTCTGGAAATTATCTGATAAGAAAAAATGAATAATCAGATGGATGCACCTGGATGTGTTGGCTTCAATTTAGCCTAGGTGAGAAATTTGCATACTGCAGGCTACATGATAAATAACAGGTCTACATAATTATGAGTTCATTATTATGGCCGCTTGTATCTCTGGTCAATAACGTCAAAAGTTTGTGGTTTTCCTATGTTCATTCAATGAACGAAGCTTTTTTTTTTTTACATCTTTTTATTTCTTACAATAAAATATTGGCGATGTAACGAATATAAAATTCTGTCTTTTTCAGAATTTGTTTGAGCTACTCTTACACCAGAATGTTTATTCCTTTATATACATGCTATATATTTGATAATTATGTAGGCCTGTTATGTGAAAATGTTCGGCAATCATGATGGGAATTCTATGCACTTATTTACAGAAAATGTAATGACATAATAATACGGTAAATATCGTTGAAACTGCAAACTTCTCAAATCGTTAATTAGCAACTGCCAACGGCGCCTCAAAGCTTTCGCTGTTTGCAGATCACCGTCTCTCTCTCGGCACTACTGTCAAACTGGGTCAGGAACAGATGCAACATAATTAGACTTATTCTTCATTTTCTCTTCACATATCACACGCATCTAAAATCTGAAAGCACAAGCGTATTCAGGGTGAATTTACTTTATGTAAACAAGTTTTATTTTATCTTGATCGCATGAATGATACAAAATCCGATGATAAGTAAAAACAGGTACAGTATAAAGAATTAAATGCTTCTCTCTTCACTTTTACTTGTTGTAATTCCTTTGTGTTTTATCTTATTGATTTCAGGAAATTATGATTTAGTTGTACGATTAATACTGAATCCTATGGTATGACCAAAACTTTCCTATCTTGTGCAAAATGTGAGATAAATGAAGAAATATAAACATATGGCAAGTTTTTTGAGCTACAGACCAAAACATGAGACATTGAGCGAGCCGCCTACCTCCCGGTACCAGCCAATCAGAGGCCGCCAAACAAACTTCTCCTTTAATTATAGGCATAGGGCTCACCCTAGAATCTACCTTAAGTGAACCTGCTAAGTGTAAAGAATTATCTGCCTACTCTTGTTAACTGAAATATAGTCATTTGTTTTAATTAAAAGTAATCGAGATCTTTATGAATATAGTCTACGCTAGAAAAATTCTCCTAACAACAGAGCACAGAGAGAGAGAGAGAGAGAGAGAGAGAGAGAGAGAAGAGAATTTACTGACTCTTATGTATCTTTTTTGTCCAAAATCTAGTGATTCATGGGCTGCTCGCAGACTGGTTTGGATCATCTCATACATAACTTTTTCAGCTTTCATTTATTTTTTTCTTATTTCGTTAAGTATCTCATGATGCTTTCCTGCCATAGCCTTCATTTTCATAGAAATGCTACCGCAGCCTTATATTTACTCATCACTGTAATATAATTTGTTATCCCTTTTGTAAATATATTTTCAATACAATTCACTGAGAGCAGTTTGATAGTTATGTATAAGGTTGAGACAGCCCTATGACTGATCTGTGTGCCATCAGCTACGTGCCCAGAAGTTTTACTTTTATTCTCTGTAGTGTAAGTGGCGTTACAGTTACTATGGCCATCCACGCATGCATGTGTATTTGCACTTGCTTATACGTGTACATTCTACTTTATGCATATATGCATATATTCCTCAAGAAACCTAGCCAGTGTTCATGTAGGCCTACATTATCTTTCCCAGATAATCCATGCGACGAGCAACGATGGAAGTTGCTGTAAAAGCTGCTGTATTTCCAACAGATACGGGTAGAAAACTATTTGCAATAAGAAATTGACGTGTAGGCCCATGCCCTGTCATTGTCTCAAAATATAAGAATTTGATGTTTAGGCCTATGCCCTATCAAAGCCTCTAAATTTAAGAAATTGATATGTGGGTCTATGCCCTGTCATTGCCTAAAAACATAAGAAGTAGATGTGTAGGTCTATTCCCTGTCATTGCCTCAAAATATAAGAAATTGATATTTAGGTCTATGCCCTGTCATTGCCTCAAAATATAAGAAATTGATATTTAGGTCTATGCCCTGTCGTTGCCTCAAAATATAAGAAGTTGATATGTAGGTCTATGCCCTGTCATTGCCTCAAAATATAAGAACTTTATATTTAGGTCTATGCCCTGTCATTGCCTCAAAATATAAGAAATTTACGTGTAGGTCCATGTCCTGTCATTGTCTCAAAATATAAGATAGGCCTATAATCCAAACATCATAGTTTAAGATAGGCCTATAATCCAAACATCATGCGCTGCGTTAACCGACAAAAAGACATAAGACATTATAGGTCTACGTCATTTTTTATGATCCTGTCATTTCGAAAGGAGATAATGTCCTTAAGAAAATTCTCAGAAAATTATATCCAGTATGACTTACAGCCTGTGAAACTGTAACTTTAAGCTAAACAGGCACACTTTGGTTTTGTAGAGTGTAATCACTGCTTGTCATCCCACCGAATGTGCAAATGATTGCAATGAAATCGATTTTATGACTATTAAAATGTAGTAAAATTTCCGAAATTAGTATGAAATACCAGTCTGCATAGCTCTGGGACAATCTTGGTGTTCAAATTTGGAATGGTGAACACGCTTAACAATATCAGACGGTAGGCTAATTATCATTGTAATGTCATTCAAGTACACCGATTCGAACGCAGACATTTCCCGTGTCACTTCCGTACTAAGGTGAACCTCATTTACGAATAACAACATTGCAGTTTTGCGGAACAATCCTGACTTCATTCATATTTTCCTATTTTTTTTTACGAATTTTAGGGCGATTTGTATTATATTATTTCAGGGGACAATATAACGTTTCCTATTGATAATCAGCAGAACTTATTTTAGCTTGGTAAAACTACCATTGTTAAATTAATGGAGATGGAAAGAGCTACAGATTAATCAACTTTCCAAAACCATTGCCATTCAATTAGCTTCAAAGAATGATCGTGACGTAAACAGTGGGTGGGGCTTAGCTGCAAAGAGCAGTGGGTTTTACTATAGGTATAGGCTTATGTGAGTACTGAGTGCTTGATTGGCTAGATCCAATTGGACATACCTCATTGGCAGAACGTATTATTGCCACGTGAAGTGGACTTCCATCGTTGCTCATCCCATGGATTATCTGGGAAAGATAATGTACAGTTGGCCAAAGAAAAATTGGCGTAGTTCCTTTATTCATCGTTCGTTAAGGAAATATTGACATAACCAGGTGCAAGATTATTTGCTTTTCAATCGTGACAGCATAAGAAGCATTTGGAATCTGGCTTTGCTTCTGCTCGAGTCTTGACGTTGACCCAACGTATCGTACAGCACTGGCGTGTCGTCATTTGTCACCTACAGCCGATAAATAATACATCAAGCCTGTCAATATGCTTTAACAGCAAAGTGTAATTCAAATAATTTTGTCCTTTGATCAATAAAATAATTGGCATGAGACATTTAGTAGGCTTAACTTTGACTTTGATTATGACACTTGATTATCCTACAGTAGGTCTATTTTCAGTAGTATATCTCTCGGATGCGTCATGCGACTGAATATTTAAATCGACAATATTTATATACATCTGCTTTATTTGATTATTCCCATTATTCTTTTTTTACTGGCCATGTTCTCCTTTTTTTCTTATGCTTTTCATTACTGCATAACATAATTTACTCAGACCGAGCTATCTCACGTCAAAAAGCAATCATAAGAAATCAAACGCATACAACTTAGTCTTTTTTTAATCTAATTCCTTGCATGTCATCCTGTTTCATCCGCACACGTTGGAAAACTGTGGGAGACAAAGCTGACGAATACATTAAGGCAAAAGGCTTCCTTCCATCAAAGCATTCTTGGGTTAATCTTGATGTAGCTGCTGTTCATTTCTTCTAAATAGAAATTAATTAGAATCAGTTTCACACGTATGCCTACACCTACTACCATGAGCATATTATACGTAGCTGACAGGACAGGAAATATGAAAGGTAGCTTTCTCGTTTAAGTCTATTTCTGATATTTACATAAAAACCAAATTATATATATATATATATATATATATATATATATATATATATATATATATATATATATATACATAAAAAATGTAGAAATCCATCAAGCTGTAATGCATTGAAATATGGAGCAAAGTTAACAAAGAAATGAAAATAAACATATCCATATTAGCAGGTGATATATATATATATATATATATATATATATATATATATATATATATATATATATATATATATATATATATATGTATATATATATATTGTCACGATGCGTATCAAGTACCTGGTTATTACCCATGTAATTTCAAAATTCAAGCCAGTAACAGTGATCCCTAAAGGTAAGAAAAAAAACTTATTTATCAGTCACTTGAAAAATCAAACTGAGTCTATCAGAATATGTGTGAGGTATCAAAAAATTAAACTAGAAATATTCTAGAGTAGAAGGGCATCACTCCATCAAAAAACTCTAACTGTCTCCTGGTCTTAATTCACTTTAGCAAAACTAAAAGAACAAAACATGTTTATCACTTTGCCTTATGCACACACAATCAATCTTATTCACTGGTGATCAATAAATGAAACACTTTTTCTAAAAATGTTAAATACAAAAATTTATTTTTAAATTCAAAGTTTATATCTAGAATTCACAATTAATTAGAATTCACAATCTGAAAAATTTATTATTACTTGAAAATAACACAACACTCAATTAATTCTTGAATTGAATTATGAAACAAAACTAATTCACAAAAACTTTATCAGGAATTTAAATTAATCAAGCAAAATCTAAACTATCAAGAATTACTCAAGATTTAAAAAGAAAATCTTAAATAAATGAAGTACTAAATCAACTATGCAATGTTAAATTACGTATGCAATGTTAAATTATACCAAGAAATATTTAAAATGCTACGTAAATAAATGTTACATCACAAACGTAAAAAATGTGAAAATACAAAGAGTGTAAATAGAAAAACACAAAAATACACATAAGATTTATCTATAATGATTTCACTTGTTCAAAATTTCCTAACTTATCATACCATGGTATTAATAAGTAAAATTCACGTTACCTTACACAAAATTGTGAAAACCTCTGTAAATCACTTGCTGCAGCTGCGTTACCACAATACACACTTTTTACCAGGCGCCGTTACAAACTAAATAACTTTGCTAAATTCAGATCTCAAAAGTTAATGCTAATATGTGACCACAAAACACTACGTTAAAATAATCTCTTTCTAAGAACGAGAGAGAGAGAGAGGGAACCAATTCGACTGGTCTCAGGAATCAGAATGAAACAAATTTTAGAATTCCAGTAGTACGTGAAACAATTACATGATGTCATTAAAGCATTTTGGGTGCGAGATACAAAAGGGAAGCTTCTAGAAGGAAAATGACGTCATCCCAGCAAAACGTTTTGAACGCAGTCTTACAAAACATAACGTAATTGATCAAGACACGTTTCTTTCTCTCAAAGTGGCGTACGTGACTCAAACATGTAACAACGTGAAATCACTCGTCTTGAGCCCGAACGGGACGAATCGCATTTGTTATCAAAACTTGTCATCACTAACCCAAAACAAAGCGCTCGCTCTTATCTTAACTGATGACAATTAAAATGAAACAAGCCCTTCCTGGACACACACACACACGTGTTCAAATACTACGCTTTTATCAAGAAAGATATTCGTTCTAAATTATGTTACTATTAAAACTGTATTATCAATTCTAAATTACGCTATCAAGTTACTTAATCATTAGTTCTTTTGAGATCTGATGCTAAACTAAATATGACACTTCAATAATCATTATCATTACACATAACACATGAAAAAAGTAAATATGTCCAAATTATAGGAGGATATACGTATTGCAAGGCAACATCATGAAAATATATATGTTATAAATATATATATATATATATATATATATATATATATATATATATATATGAAATATATCATATATATACAAATGTCGCTTAATATCGAAATTGGCGCTACCTATATATATATATATATATATATATATATATTTACGTCAACTGGATATATATATATATATATATATATATATATCGATATTAACGATATATATATATTATATATATATGTATATATATATATGCATGTGTATTATGAGAGAGTGAGAGAGAGAGAGAGAGAGAGAGAGAGAGAGAGAGAGAGAGAGAGAGAGAGAGAGAGAGATGAATTAAGCAGGAATTCAGTCATAACATAGGCCTGTAAGTATGTATAGATTCACACGAATAAGAAAATGTTGGAGAAGTAAATGAGCTGAAATGAAGTCAAATACAAAAAACACTGTTAAACTAACGAGAATAAAATTGGTCACATTATATGAAAAGGCAGCAAAACTCATTAAAACTTTGCATAGGAACCTCGTGCATCTGGCACGCATCTTATCCTATTTAGCATTGGTGCAACGAGGACTTCGCAAATGTTTGCTGCTCCCCTCTTTGGCTGTAAGTTTTCCCAAATATCTATTGCATGCTTTGTAAGGTTCTCTTTGGCGTAAGCACGATTAACATCCCAGTGTTGGGTCATGTAGGACCATAAGTTTTCTATTGGGTTCAGATCTACAGGCTTGGCAGGCCAGTCAATTCGATCTACTTCTGGATTCTGCTGGAACCATTGCTTTACAACCTTTGCATGGTGGACCGTAGAATTGTCTATGGCAATATATACTGGCATGGGATACGGCAATAATAGTTTTCGAACTGAGGCTACTAAAATGTCCCGTAAAATTTCGATATACTGATTGCTGTTCAGACGATCATCAATGGCAATTAACTCTCCTGGTCCACTGGCAGCCACCCATCCCCCTAACCGAGCTGATATTATATTCTGCCACTACGCCTTGAAGGCGCAGTGTTATTTTCAGCACATCTGTCGATAGAAAATATTGTTTCAACTGATAGACAATTCAACAGAGAGTAGTTAGTTAGTTATAAAAAAAGAGAACAGTAGGTCTACAACTTTACAAAGACATATTTTCTTCCATTTTTATATCTGTCATAACATAGACCTACTTCATGAATTACACACTATAAATGAAAATTATAATGTTTTCTAATAGTCTATAGGTATGAATTGAAATTACATATCAAGACAACTATACGAAGATAATTGTGCAGCGTAATCCCCATTAAACACAGATAATTTCTGTGTGAACAGTAAAATACATATAGTTATTGATCATTTCTCAGCTTTAGGTCTATGATATATATACTGTACAGTAATAAAGACAAAATAACAAAAGTTTCTTTTTTCATTTTGCAACTAACTATGTATTATTTTCACTTTGTAGTCGAACTGCATTAGTTTTTTATATATAACATAATGCACTCAAGTATATTATACTACACATCAGTTTATGCTAGGAATAAACAAGTTGATGTTAAAGGCAAGAGGCATGCTTCATATTTTATGAATAAGTCAACTTAAATTTCACTAGGCTTACCTAGTTTTATTTGGGCGCCAACAATGAAGCTGTCTGTCCATGCGCATCAGACGTGTAGATTTTTTCATCACAGAAAATAACTGAATCCCAGAACGAAGCATCTTCTGGAAGATACTGCAGGGCAAATCCCATCCTTTCGTCTTTATGCTGTTGCGTTAGCAATGGTTTCCTTGCCGGAATCCTGTGATGCATTCCTGCCCCATGCAATCTATTCCGCACAGTCTGCACACATTTGCAGGACAAGTTGCGGTTTTACAGCAACTGGTGTAAACAGGGGTTGTTTTTTGGCAGCTGCAACAATCATGCTGCCTTGCTCTCTTGTGGTGATTCGAGGAGTTCCACTTCTAGGCCTATTTTCTTAACTTTGCTTTGATCCATCTATGTATGGTTCTCTTCGGTAGCCTATATCAAGCCTTCTTGATATTTCTCTCTCTAACAGGAACTTGCACCAAAAGCAGTGCAATAATTGTCTCTCGCTGAGCAGGGGATGTTTCTTAGTCAGGCAGAGGATCCATCGTGAACATGAAGGGCCTGACAGACAAAACAGCTGAGTTTGACCTATAAATCACAACATCGATAGCAATAGAGTGAGGTCGCAAGGATCACACTATTAAGGTTACATATATATATATATATATATATATATATATATATATATATATATATATATATATATATATATATAGATATATATATAGATATATACATTTATTTATTTATTTATCTTTGACACCATTTTGTGAGTTTCCAATGTTTTCTGTAAAATTTAACAAATGGAATCGTTCAACTACCATCAACTTTATATTGAAATGATAACATAAGGACTATGTTTATGCGATACTGCTAGTGATAGCTGTCTCCTATTGTTGCCGAAACGCAGAAACATGGCCTCTTCCGGTGTGGAAAGTTTTGATGCAGAAGTGGCCTTTTCATTTTACGGTTTGCCACACCAAGTGTGGAAAAAATGTTCCACCCTTTTTAGGGGTCTATTGTTTCTTATATTTTATGATCCATTGTCCTATATTCTCGGCCATTTACATATTTATATATCTGTTTATATAAAAATGACTGAATAAAAAGCCATCAAAGAATGGTTGTTTGCGCCGAATCATGAAGCAGCAGAAACTGATCGAGCCAGGAATGTCTTGATTGACACGTCGAATGCAGACGACATCAGATTGACAGCAGCTTTAGGGTTCCATCTAATTATGGTTGCTTAAATCTATTTAAAATTGTTTTAGTAAATGTAAAAAATTATTGTGATTAACTTACGGGAAGTTACAGGAAATGATCTTTAGACTGTGAAGGAAAGCTATGGGTTAAATAACTTGAAAATTTAAGCTAGCATGGAAGTCAGTGCTGTGGAAATGTGGCAATACTGTATTATGGCAGCGGTTGTGATACTGTCAAGTCTCTGCTTAACGGATTCTCTATGATGAACATCCCATTTTCTGCGGTTCCTTCACAGCCGACCTAAGGTCGCACGTACACAATCTTATTATCATTATTGTGATTTGTATATTTATTATCTGTTCATTTGCCCTTATACATAGTATATGTGTCAGTGCATTTTTATGTCCAACCAGCTATTGTTAATCATCATGTTTTCTATGTACCTGTCCTGTTTTGTGTAGAGAAATAGTTTGACCTCAGGTCACTTGTAAATTTTTGTACTCTCGGTCTCTGTGTATACACAGACGTCAGCACGCTGCTTTATAAGCGGGTTGCGTTACGGGCTGCTCTAGGAGCAAGAGCCCGTGCTGGTACAGGGCCAGCTAAATCTAAAACAACATCAATAAACCAGCAGTACTTGTCTTCCTGCTCATTATTTCGCACCTCTCTCACAATACAACGTTTTTTATCACTTCGTTTCGTTCACGTCAATTTTGTTATATGGAAAATAGTTTTACGTAATAATATAACATGATGTTCTAAAGATTACAGTGACTGTTATTAACGCCATTACATAAGATTTATTCGATCTTCGGACAGAAAAATAGATTAATCAGGCATGAATCGTGCGTCAGGCAGGTGATCGAAAAATTATGAAACTGCCAATTCTAATTTGGCCGACTGAACATGAACACTGGCTAAGTTTCTTGAGGAATTATAAATGTGTAGAGAGTCAAAACTACATGAGCAGGTCAAAGCAGAAGATGGGCTTTACTCCTATGTTCTCCAACGGCATCAAAATCCTTCTGGTTAATGAAAGGAGGAAGGGATGGTCAACAAGGGTCATTGTTGCTCTTGTACTAAGAGCCATGTCTTGAAAATTATGTGGGCTACAATAATTAATTGATATTGCAGGAGTTATTATGATTTCTATATCCATTTCAACAAGATCTACAGAGCCCACCATCTTTAATTTTGATGGCCAAATATATAAACAAAAATTCGGAGTTGCTATGGCCTCTCTTTCTCCAGTAATTGCTCATTTGTTTAGGAAGTAATTTGAGACTGAATTACTCACAACAGTTCCCGTAAGCTTACGTCCTATTTTATGGATTCATATGTTGACGATATTTTTGCAATATTTCCCCACAATAATGAGTGCTTTAATTCGTTCTTCACAGTGCTTAATAACCTTTCCCCGGTTATTAAACTTAGTGTTGAATGAGAAAATAATGGCATTTTACCATTTCTCGGGGCTGAAGTACACCGATCAGGTAATCAATATGCATTTAATGGATATAAGAAGCCCACCCACTCTGAGAGTCACATACTGTACTGTACAGTATGTTATTACTTTTCTAATCACTCAACCTATGTTAAGAAAAGTGCAATTTCAGGATTGTTCCTTCGGCCTCATAGAATTTGTGACCCTCAGGTTTTGGAGAGAGATAACCACATATATGATATATTTAGTTAGTTAGGATATCCAAAACATTTAATTTCCTTAGCCTTATCTACCGCTAAAAGGTCATTCTTCAACAATAGCATCAAAACCCAAATGAACTTAAAAAAAGTTTTAAGACTGCCTTATTCCAGATAATTAGCAATGGTGAAAAAGAAAACAAGCAGGGTTTTGGAACAACAGAAAACTGATTTGGTGTTCACCTTTAACAACGCGTTAAAAAAGCTCTGCAAGAATTCTGTTAAGAAACATGAATTAAATTCTGGTGTCTACATTATTCTCTGTAAAGATTGTGCCCACGTCTATGACGGGGAGACTGGAAGAGATTGCTCAGTCAGATTAGCCGAGCATAAAAATGCATGTAGGACCGGGGACAGTAACATTGCCGTAGCCAACCACTGTCTTATTTGGACCATCGGTTTTCTTTTGACAAGGCAAAGATTATCTGCATGTCACATAATGCCAATAAAAAAAGAAGAGTAGAGGGAGCACTCATCAGACATTTGGATACTTTCCAAGGAAACATTAAGGCCTCCAGCTCCGAAGAAGACGCTCTCACAGACCAGTTCGGCGATGTGCCTGGTAGCCATCTACAACTGGATATTACCTATACAATGACAAGAAGACGCCTTCAAGAAATGACGATGCTCAAGGAAGACCCGTAGACTGAGAGTTCCCATTTCAACTGCCCTTTTAAACATTACGTATTTGTACGTTTATGTCTTTGAAAACATTGTACTTTTTTCTCAGTACAGCTGAAGAGGACCTTAGTGAAGGTCAAGAGCTCCTGTTCTGTATTTACTCACTCACGCTACAGAGCGGCTTTTTCTTAACCACTTAGCTCATTCTTATTAAAGAATTTTTCGCAGGAACAAAGGGTGCACACGACACAAGTAACGGATAAACAAGATACAAGGTGATCAATACTTAAACAATAAAGTTGGAGAGAGACCGAGGTGGTGGGCTGGAGGAACAGCATGGCTATAGATCACTTCATCTACATGGATCCTGTGTAGCGCGCGCTTATGCTAAGTTCACACATTCACGTATCAAGTCACGCATGCACACGCACAGCTGGAATTTGTGAAACTTGCGCATACACGAGAAAATAAGCCCCGCCCAACTGGATACGTGTCACAGGACGATGTGCGTGATGCATGCGTATTATAGTGCGCGCCGCAAATGCGCACTGCGTAAGGGTGACGTGACACTGACCAACAAGCGGCGGCGCAGGCAGAAGTAGTGTGTGGCAGAGCACATAACACCAACGTACGTATACCGTATGTGTTACGTTCTGAGTAACTGAGTTACGCAAACGTCACGTTGGCCCCACGTACTGCGGGGGTTAAACCCTAGCTATATAAGGGCCGGCAGCTGCACATGTGAGGCTAGTCAATGCTATAATACCACAGCGACAAGACATACTACCAACGTGCTGAAGCAACATGGACAACATAGCTGAAATGCGTCACCTTATAGCTATAGCACGTATGGATAGACCAGAAATGTTGCCACTTGTCATTGAGTATGTGCACGTCATGTTATTGCTGGAGCTTGCAATGATTGCTGCAAAGCACTTAGAGCAGAAAAAAGGCGGCCAAGGAGGGTGTGGGCGTGGCGTACCTGCAGAAAAGGATGGAGCAAGGTCATTATGACAACCTGATGGAGGAGTTGTCAACCGAAGCCTCAGACCTGTACAGAAATTTTACCCGGATTGACAAGGACCTCTTCAATGAAATTGTTGAATGGGTCACACCCTACATTCAGAAGAAAGTGACATTCTGGAGGAAACCCATTGAGCCAGGCCTACGTGTTGCTATCACCCTCGCTTCCTCACTACAGGTGATTCATACAAGAGTCTGCAATATTCGTTCGGGTAGCCCACAACACCATTAGTCTCATCGTACCAGAGACCTGCAGGGCCATTGTTGCTGCCTTCGGGGATGAGGAACTGCAGGTGCCACAAACACCTGAAGCGTGGCAGGAGGTTGCAAGGGGTTTTGAGGAACGGTGGAACTTCCCGCACGTAATTGGAGCTATAGATGGGAAGCACATTAGGCTCCGTAACCCTCCCAAGGGCGGTACACATTACTTCAACTACAAGAAGTTCTACTCCATGGTATTACTTGCAGTTGCTGATGCTTCATACAAGTTCCTATACGTCAACGTGGGAGCCATTGGGTCAGAGTCAGACGGTGGTGTATTTGCCCAGACCTGACTGGCAGAAATGCTGTTGCAAGAGGAAGCAAATCTTCCCCAACCGGATGCCCTGCCAGGTCAACCTAATGGATCTCCTGTGCCCTACTTCCTAGTTGGCGATGATGCCTTTCCCCTGAGGAATTACCTTATGAAGCCCTACCCCAAAAGAGGACTTAGCAAGGAGGAACGGATTTACAACTACAGGTTAAGTAGGGCACGCAGGACGGTGGAGAACGCCTTTGGGATTCTGGCAAATAGATTCCGAGTATTCCACACTGCAATATGCTTGAAGCCTGACCATATAGAGCCATTAGTGATGTCCGCATGTGTTCTGCACAATATGATCATAAGAAGAAATGCACAAAGACAAGAAGGAGATCAGGAGCACCCTGTCACACATGCTGTCATCCCTGGTAGCTGGAGGAGTGACCCGTCCTTAGGAGCAGCCCTTCCAACCGTGACCGGCAACACTGCAACGAGGGATGCAAAGGAACAGCGTAACATGCTGAAGGAATACTTTTCATCGGCTGAAGGCTCCGTCCACTGGCAGGAGAACATGATTTAGTTACTCTCATGCATACCTGATTGTTGTATTTAAAATTCAATAATGTATCAATTCAGGATTATTTTGCCCTGTGCATTTGTGTACTTTTGTTTGTTTTAGTTGATTTAATAAAAGATATTGCTCAAATCCATGATATATTACTCTCATCAATACTTGGTAATTGGGAAGAGGATAGAGCGGGACATGACTTTGCAAATTTATTTTTAATCAATATGAAACAAACATACATATAAATAAAAGAAAGAAGATGTAGTTATTTTGACCTTTTCAATAATTTCTTAACATTGAATCTATTCTGATATGATAATTCTATCATTTTTGAAAGTACCTTCTCTTAACATTGTTTCTATTCTGTTCCTGTATTTATTTTGGACTTATTTATAAATCAATAATGCATCAATTCAGGATTATTTTGCCCTGTGCATTTGTGTACTTCCGTTTATTTTAGTTGATTTAATAAAAGATATTGCTCAAATCCATGATATATTACTCTCATCAATACTTGGTAAATGGGAAGAGGATAGAGCGGGCCATGACATTGCAAATGTATGTTTAATAAATATGAAACAAACATATATATAAATAAAAGAAAGAAGATGTAGTTATTTTGCCCTTTTTAATAATTTATTAACATGGAATCTATTCTGATATGATAATTCTATCATTTTTGAAAGTACCTTCTCTTAACATTGTTTCTATTCTGATATGATAATTCTATCATTTTTGAAAGTACCTTCTCTTAACATTGTTTTTATTCTGAGGTGATAATTCTATGTTCTTGAAAGTACCTGCTTTTAGCATTTACATTGTTGATATTCTGATATGAAAATTCTATCTTTTTGAAACTACCTTCTCCCCGATATTTGTGACATTTTATATGACTTGCTAATATTTGGCCTGTTGTCATTTTGCTTCTGTGCACATATGTTACATAAAGTATTTTGAACTTATTTCAAAGTCAATAATGAAATGTTAGTGTATTCAGGTTCATTTTGCCTTCTTTATTTGTGTACTTGTATTATAGCTACTTCATTGAATACATGATATTTGAGCAGAGGATAGAGCTAGACATGATATTGCAAAATATATTTATTTAATATAAAATAGAAACATACACATACATAAAAGCAAAAGGAAAAACAACAGTATATACATTAGCTCTGTAAATTGTTAAGGAATGTCGTGTCAAGCGACAGGTTGCTGAGGTCTTTTGGTGTGGATGTCACCAACTGTGCTTGCAGGAGCGCCAGCTGCTGTGCAGTGAGTGCAGGCTGCTGCGAACTGGCAGGTGCAGGTGCCTGACACTCTGCTGTCACTGCCATGGTGTGGGTCATCAGGGCCCTCGACGGCACCGTGGAGCCCTCTTTGGCGGCACGGATGTATCTTTGAATGGCACCGAGCACCTCCATTTTCAGGTGCAGGCTCAGCTGTTCTGACACCTGTGCGCACTCATCCTCGACCTCTTGAAAAAACATCCTCCAGTAGAGGACACGGGGGTTACGAGGAGCTGGGTGCACAGTGGTCAGCATATCGTCCCGGAGGGCCTCTGCCCTCGTGAAGGCGATGTCGAACAGCTCGGAAACTTGGTGTTTCCGAGCCTTGGTTGTTGCTGGATCAATCGGAGGGGGCGTGGGCGTCGGTGTCGGGGCAGGAGAAGAAACAGGAGCAGCAGGCAGGTCCAGAGCTTGGGCAGGGAGGGCGGCAACAGCACAGGCAGCCTGTAAAAAGAGGAGCAACATATATGAGAACATGGTATAAAATGTATATTGAATGCATGGAAACTATGTAATAACGTTGTATTCAGTAATAATTATGCATGGAAACACATTAAAACAAACATACCATCGGAAGTCCCAACACCTTTGGCTTCCTTTGACGGACAATGTGTGGCTTCAGGAAGTGGAAAATGTTGAGAATCCATTTCTCCCAGTCCGTCAGCCGTCTGCCCGTCCCTTGGCTACTCTTCTCCGCCGTAAGCCGCCCAAAACGACTCCTGAGGGACGTAAACCACGTCTTTAGTTCATGGCCGCTCACGGGAGGAACAAGTGACTGGCCCTTCTCTTCGAAGGCCCTCCACACCTTGGCCTTATCCCTGTAGGCTGTGAGGCCCTTGTTATAAATAAACTCGGCCTCGGTCTCCAGCCACTCGCCAACAAGCCTCTCGTTTTCCTCCGAAAGGATCACTGACGGGTTCTTCTTCCGTCCTTGACCTGTAGGGCCATCTCCTTCAGGAGTACCTTCGGTGTCGGCGTCGGCATCCCCTCGTGGGCGTTGTCGTCGGTGGCGGCGGCGGGTCACTCGTGAGACGAGGCAAGGTCCTCTTCCTCCTCCTCTAGCTCGCTCTCCGTCACGAGCTCGTCGGCCTCAAGCTGCAGCACAACAGCATCGCTGCCTGAAGGGGGACCATCAGCTTCAGGAGGCTTTGCGTAGGGGGCAACTCCAGCTGCCAGGGCTCCTGGAGTTCTCAGGGCCCCTTTCCTGGTCCTCTTCAGCATGGGTCCTTTGGGCATCTTGGCTGCAGTGGACGACGAAGACGGAGGCGCTGAGGGAGATAGCAACAGGATGCTGGCCGGAGAAGCACTGACCTGGAAGCGCGCCGCCTGCCCCTTTTATCCCAGGTCAAAGCGTTGCCACATCTCCGCGGTTGCGGGGGGTGCGGCAGCGTTGCCGCGTCTACTCCCACGCCATTCTGACAGCCACGCAGTGCCCTGGGGCAGCGTGGGCCCCCAGGTAAGGGCGTGGCAGCTGCGCGGTCAACCCGCGGGTGGCGCCACGCTGTGCGGGTCGCGCCACGCTACCTGACAGCTGACCTGGCCAACCCCGCAGGGTTTTGAGCAGGTCGAAAGGTTCCTGCCTCCCGGCGCACGGCCAGGTGGTCCGTAACGGTCGCGCCGCATGCTGCCGCATTTACACAGTACTTACGGTACATTTACGCTGTATTTGCGTTGTGTTTACGTACTTTCTGGCTCCGCCCCGTTCGTGGCCGTGCGTGGGCATGCGTGCCTTGATACGTGAATGTGTGAACTTAGCATTAGTCTTCAAGACCTAAATTTCATAATCAATCAATCAATCACAACAGAGCATACAGCAAATTCACGCTTTGATTTTGCGAAATTTGGTATCTTTCTGGAATTCTAAAAACTAATTATTATCAATAGTTATCTTCAATCTGGGGATTCTAAACCATCGGTTGCCAAGCCTTAGCCGACTGCAGATTTTCATCTGAGGTAACACAATTGTTTGTACTGATGGATATGATTTTTTTAATAACCTTGTTTTTTCCTCCCTCATTCTGAATGAACAAAAGCTTGGCAGTAAAGCTGTAAATTGAACAAGGTGAGTCCCAGAGGCTACTGTATACAATGCCTGACGAATGTCTTTCACCCCTACAGGAGTAAAAATCACATCTTGGAAAATTCTTAGGCTCTCTTAATGCAATTGATTGTATCTATGAAACACAATAAAAGAAAATACTATTTTAACACTGTTGTGTCTGACATCTATGCTCTTATATAAGGTATAATTTAAATCTAACAAAGAAAAAACTTCTGAGCATAACTGTTAATGCATCTTACCTTAAATAGAATTCTGTCTGTATATGAAGGTACCCGTTGTTTTGAGGATGTGTCATAATGATCGGTACCAGGATCATATTTAAAAGTAGGAGCAAAAGTAATTGGTCCTTCTTCAAATTCACTAAATGCTTCACCTGAAGATTCAACACAATCAATCAGAATCTGTTTAACCCACAGTATGAACGACTAAGCCTACGGTAGCTAGTATTATCTTTCTTTAAGTCTTCAGCTGAAAACCCTTATGGATAGAGCCAACTTCACCAAAGTAAGTGATACCTATAATGGAAAATTAAATATGCCAACTCCAGCTAATGAGATAGAAGTTGATGATCACTTTACTTTAATATGATATTGCAGTTCTGCCTATAAATGAGCAATTCCATTTTTATGAACAATATTACTGCATGCTAAAATAAGATAAAAAGTGGAATGAATAATGATTGGCTGAATAATTTACGTTTGTTGGTATCGAAATGACTGAGGTCATTAATGCCAAAACCGAATAACTTGGGCTAAAAATTTTAATCTTGAGTGAACATTCAAGAAACGTACAAGTCAATCCAAGCATGCTTGGTAAATATTCACACAAATATCAATAAAGTTTGATATACTACGGAAATGATAAATGTTAAAAATCTAAACCTTATATTTTATTTAAAAAAGACGACTAGGTTTCTCAATAACATCAAAACTTGAATTGATTTATGCACAGCAGCCATAATTATAACCCTGGGGAAAGGTAATTGCCCAACTCATCCTAGCAGAGAGAATGGGACTCCCGATTCCACCAAGTGCTGCACTGTTTCAGATATTCACAGCAGAATGGCCGTAACTGCTCAACCATTAAAACCCATTAGTCTAATTTGTGTGGCCAATTGCTTGGGTGACAAAAGACAGTTTCCTATCTCCCTTGCATGTTACTGTATACCCATGGGCAAAATGATTTATCAATTTTCGTATTTCCTGGTTAGTTCTAATCATAATCTTCCAAGAGATTTGCGGTCTTCTTTATTTTCAGCCTCTTAGTCTGAAAAGTTCCTAAATATCAAACAACAAATTCTATACTGTATGGCATTTCATTACATACTCTTTACCAATCTATCTGCCCATTCACTGCCTGTTACACCTGTGTGATAATGTGTAATACAGTACAAGTTTACATCTACACCACACAGATTCAGTATGAATACCAGATCTGAAATCTGTAATACAAGTGAGTGCTAAGTACTGAACTTCTCGCCAGACTGTGATAACATAAAACTGTAAAAATTGAAACTGGCACATTAAGACCCATTGCATCAAATAACTGGTAAAATAGCTCTAAATCCAACAGTAATACATCAAATTTGGAGTCACTCATATAGACATGCAAAACACACCTTAAATGTACCATTTCCTAAAATAAGTAAGGCAATACTTCACCTGACATTTCTCTAATGTGTTCAGAAATTTACAGTACTGTAGTCAGTTTCTGGTAATTCCCAAAGAGGTACTGGAGAATGTGTAAAGCATTATATTAATGACTGATAAATTTATGTTTGCAGTACTTCAGATTTATTTGACTTGGAAGCAAATGTGTTGTGGCATTCAAAGATGGCGTACACAAAATAAATAAGTAAAAAATGCGCCGAAGTTGCTCCGGCGCAATCGAGTTTTCTGTACAGTGTATAAATGCTGTATGAGCCGCGGACCATGAAACTTCCTGCCACGGCCCGGTGGTGGCTTGTCCTATAGCGCTGCCAGACGTTAGATCATGGCTAACTTCAACTTTAAATAAAATAAAAACTACTGAGGCTAGAGGGCTGCAATTTGGTATGTTTGATGATTGGAGGGTGGATGATCAACATACCAACTTGCAGCCCTCTAGCCTCAGTAGTTTTTAAGATCTGAAGGCGGACAGAAACAGTGGAGGCAGAAAAAGTGCGGACGGACAGACACGGCCGATCTCAATAGTTTTCTTTTACAGAAAAGTAAAAAAATGTCTCCTTCCTAATTACAAGATCAGTTAATGAACTGGTTAGCCCTTGGACCTCTTCTAGCAATGAGCTTGCAGTTCTGAAGTAAAAAAAGTTCAGGGAAATCTCAGCAGCATCCACCAACATATGATCAATAAGAGATGAAAAGGTTCCTTCAACTATCTAGTCTCCAAAATTATGGACAATTTTTGTCCATACTTTTTAGTCAATACAGTTTTTAATCTAAACAGAGATCCAGGTGTGAATAACTCACACCCAAAATTCAGCTTTGGTAGGACTGAAACCTTCTCCAGTGTGAGTAACTCCTTGCAATCACTAATCCAGGGAGTATGAGACAGAACTCTCAGAATACCCGAAACTTCATACAGGCTATTTGGCCATGAGAGCAGCTTTAAGAGCAGGGGAATCTACTGTCAAATAACAGTCATAAGGAAATCAAGTTCATCTAACACAAGGAATCTAGTTTATCTGGATTTGGATGGACACTCTGGATTTGGATGGACACCCCTCATTTGAACAAAGTAAAACAAGTACTGATAATTTTGAAGATGATATACATTTTTTCTAGACTTGCAAACCTGAAGTGCTTTATATGGATATATATTGGGCAAAAGTGGGTCCAGTCATTGGAGACTGTAGTTAACTTTCAGTAAATGAAGGGAGTGAGGGGAATTACAACCCACTTGTTTATATGTCACCATTACTATTTCCTTAAACAACAGGGGAAAATGGAGGGTTGGTTGGAGGTTAGATTATGGTAAAAGATCAAGTTTTCATATCTAAGAAAAATTTTCAAATTGCTTTGTAAATTTGTGATTTGCTCCTACAAAATGCTAACCTTGAAAATGATATTATTGTCAATGTGTTGACTGTATACATTTCATGTTTCTATGGGAATACTAAGCTTTGTCTTTCATTATTATTATTCAGAAGCTGAAACCTACTCATATGGAATAAGACCACAAGGGCCATGAACTTCAAATTCAAGCTTCCAAAGAATATGGTGTTCATTAGGAAGTAAGAGAGAGGTAAAGGCAAATACAGAAAGAAGAGATCTCTTATTAAAAAAGAAATAATAAATTAACAAACAGATAAAAAGGTATTAAATTGCAATGAGAATAGCATTAGGGTATTAACGCATTGCATCTTTGCTTGAACTTTTGAAGTTCCGGTTGCATGACAGCCTCAGGGAAAGGACCTCTGGAACTGAGAAGTTCGACAGCCAGGCACATTTACTGCATATTAGTGTTGCTGTTCAGCGAATTTCATTGCTATTGGCAGCACAAGGGGATCAGGGATGAATTCGCCTCCCTGGGTGGGAGGTTTTGTCTGAAGAACATGACTGGTGTTCTTCCCAGGAAATGACAGTTTTCCCATCACATCATATATGTACATGAGTCAGGAAAGGATGATTTCTGCAACCCCCTTTACTGCCTGGTATATGTGATGTAAAGGCTAACAGGGTTCTGTGCCTGAGTTTGGCTTTCTTGTGGCCTTGGTGTAGAAAATTTTGAAACTGGATATCCTGTGTGTGACGGGAAGACAAGCAATATTGGAATTAGGTCTAAAGACTGTTAACAATAGAGTGCTTTGTTGTGTAACTCGCCTGCATCTGGCAAGAACATTGTATACACAGCAGAGGGTTGTGTATACACTGAGAGAGAGAGAGAGAGAGAGAGAGAGAGAGAGAGAGAGAGAGAGAGAGAGAGAGAGAGAGAAAGTTGGTACCAGTTACCCTTCATTCAACCAAACTTAGGCAAGTTGCTTTATGACCTTGTTGTACAGCAACCACAGGTGCTACACAGGTGTCAGAGGACTTGTAGGACATGTCCTGTCGGCAGAATGAATTAAAAGTGGTTTGACAGCACCAGAAACCTGCTGTGAGAAGTTCTTAAATGCCAAGGATGGAGCAATTTCCGTTACTTTATGATTTACTGCTCAGGGTATGGAGCATCACCATTACCCAATGACTTGCATGCCCACTTGATTACCACCTTCGCCATGTCTGCGCCGTCTTGAAACATCTGCAGGAGAGTGGACTAGTCGTTAGGTTCGACAAATGTATTTTCGGGACAGAAAAAGCAGACTTCCTTGGGCACGAGATTTCCCCAGCAGGAGTGCGCCCCACGGCCTCTAAAGTAAAAGCTATAGAGAATTTCCCAAAACCACAAACCATCAAGGCCCTTCAGGAGTTTCTTGGGATGATAAACTACTACCGACGTTTCATCCCTCACTATGTACCCCCTGACATCAATCCTGAAGGGCAACCCAAAAACGCTAACCTGGGAGGCTCCACAGCAGCAGGCATTCATAGAAACAAAGACAGCTCTCGCCAATGGCAATACCTTGACTCACCACAACCCTGCAGCCACCCTCAGACTGACAACGGACGCCAGCAACATCGCCTGCGGCGCAGTACTCTAGCAACTAGTGAACGGTGCCCCCCAACCCTTGGCCTTCTTCAGCCACAAGTTTTCACCAGCAGAGACTGGCTACAGTGCCTTCAACAGGGAGCTGCTGGCTATTTACCAGGCCGTGAGACACTTCAAGTACCTGCTAGAGGGGACTGAATTCATTATCCTAACAGATCACAAACCCTTGGTGCAAAAAGCCAGGAGACGCATGGTCTGCAAGGCAACAGCGACACCTGACCGCCATCTCCGAATTCGGGTGCACCACCAACTATGTCCCTGGCAGGAAGAACCCCGTAGCCGATGCCCTGTCAAGAGTAGAAATCAATTCCCTTCACCTTGGCATCAACTACGAAGACCTGGCAAAAGAACAAGCAGCCTACAGAACGGCAGTGATGGGTCTTAAGTGGGTAGACGTGCCCTTAGGAAACTCGAACACAACTCTCCTCTGCGACACCAGCACAGGCTGCCCCCGCCCCCTAGTACCCACCTCAAGGAGGAAGCAGGCATTCGACATAGTCCACTGTCTCTCCCATCCATCAGGGTGCACAATGGCATGCCTCATAACTGACAAGTTCGTCTGGCATGGCATCAACAAGGACATCCAGCAGTGGGCAAGGAGCTGCACCCCATGCCAGACGAGCAAAACAGAATCCAGAGTCGGCGACTTCCCCCAGCATCGTCGGCGCTTCGGCCACATCCACATCAACATTGTTGGGCCTCTTCCACAGTCGGGAGGAGCCAGATACCTCCTAACGGTCACAGACCGCTCCACCCGCTGGCCCGAGGCAATCCCCATGGAGGAGGCATCAACAGTGTCATGCGCAGAGGCCCTCCTCTCCAGTTGGATCAGCTGTTTCGGAGTGCCAGACAGCATCACTACAGACAGGGGTCCAGCCTTCCAGTCAGAACTCTGGGTCTCCTTGGCATGCCTGATGGGTACAACACTACACAGCACAATGGCCTACAACCCCACAGCAAATGGCATGGTCGAGAGGGCACACCGCTCTCCTAGGGCAGCTCTCATGGCACGTTGCACCGACGAGAGCTGGAAGGCACTGCTCCCCTGGTTCCCACTGGGTCTCTGCACCGCACCGAAAGCAAATGGGGATGCCTTCCCTGCTGAGAAAGTTTATGGGGAGACACTGGCCGTTCCCGGAGAATTCTTCCTGCCATCAGCCGATGGCGCCGACACCCCCTTCCCAAGGTTGAGGGAACTCGCACAGAAGTTTGTGTCCTGCCATAAGATCTTCACCAACAGAACCACTACCTACAGCCCACCCGTTTTAGACCCTTGCACCTATGTCTTCGTCAGGGTGGATGCCCGTCGACCGCCCTTAACTAGGCCCTACAGGGGGGCCCACCGAGTCATCAGGTGGGCCGCCAAGGCATACCTCCTTGACATCCACGGGCATGAAGACTGGGTCACCATCGACAGACTAAAGCTGGACAGTGAAGTATGCGAGGAGGCAGGCAGGCGCCCCAGAATTCCCTGTCACTACCTCCCCGGAGACACATCCGGCCCCCACTAAAGCGGGGTCCGGGGGGGCCCAGGGGACACACCAAGCCAAGCCCAGATGTCAGTTCCATCCCACTCCCACAGTTCTCCAGGAGTAGGGGGCCCACCCCAGCTATCTCAGCAATTGCATGATTAATGTTGTTTCATCCAATAATTGCTCCTCTAATTATTGTCTTGGCAGGGGGGGGCGAGTATTTGCAAGGGTATCAAATCACCTCTCCATTCTTGTGTTTCGCTCCTCATATGTACATTAATCACGTCAGATATGTTACCTGTTACTATTTCAGGTTCTTTATGTATCTCATTGTATGCATCATTGTATGGCCTTTCCGCTGATATACAGTAGAACCCCAGTCCTTGACCGTACCAGAACTCGACATAATTGGATTTCGACGCGAAATGTAGAGTAAATTTTGCGTTGGAGCTTGAACAACAAACCAGTATCCGACCCGATGAATTATGATGTTTATAAAAAAAAGAGTTTCGGTCAGCCGCCGCTAGCTGGCGTTGTTGGTGGCGTTCTTCCCATGCATATTTAAAAGTGTTTGGAGAAGTACATACTTGTACAGGTATATCATCAATTTTTTGGCTTTCTGCACTGAATTTTCATTCAATCATGGGTCCCAATATGTTAGGGTATCATAATATTTATTGAAAGATGTTTTACAGTGATTTTGTACATTATTCCAGAAGATTCTATATGAAATTTACCATATATAAAGAACGTAAACAACGTTTATGTAATTAGTACCGCAATATGCCACCAGGGTGGCGATTTGGTTTGTTTACATCTGCTCATGCCACAAGCTGCCGAGTGCCGACGTAAGTTAGGAAATTTTTCTTAAGTTTATGATAACAGATATATATATACAGTAATTTGACTTAATAATCACTTGTTTTAATTTATTTACTATAATAATCAGGCTTGTTTTTACCCGTTACAATATTATTCTGGTAGTGCCTAACTAACAAACCTTTTTTTGTGTACCATCAGTAATAAAGTGCATTTTTTTATACAGTATGCTTTTAAAAATGTAAGAAGTGCTTCTGATATAGTAAGTTATTTAACTCTGAACTTAGTTAACTGTAATTTGTGTAACATTTTGTATAAAAAGGCAAGGTTGAGGTAATGACTGGTGGTCAGAAATGGATTAATTCATTGTCAGTTATTTCTTATGGGAGAAATTGATTCAGAATTCGCCTATATCGAATCTTGATGCTTCTTCTGGAACGGATTAGCGTCGAGGACCGGGGCTCTACTGTATATATCTGCCTTTACATGTTCTGTAAAGCTATATATATGTCTTTTTATGCCTGTTAACAAACACAAATTCTGTATGGACGCAGCAGGGGGCCGCAGGTCGCCCGCTACCTTTCCGTCCGCTATCCACATTATAAACACCTGTCGAGAGCAATAAAGAATCAGTCTTTCACTTCTGACATTTCTTGAACCTCACAACGGATGAAAGCTCAGTTGCCTTATAAAGTTTTCCTACAAAATAAAAACGGTAACGTGTTTCTTGAAAGTACTTTCCAGAAATGGATAGTCTTCACAAGATTCGAGATGGATTCATTGCAGGCTGGTAGGCTATATTGACTGACTGGGGTAAATGGTATTAATTTACTTTAATACCAGTCTTCAGCACTGGAGCTTTTTTGCTTTGTTATTGAGTCTCCTGAATATGCATAAGATGAAAATCATAATCAGATCTATTGCAAATTTACTGGTACTGACATATTTGCTGATCAATTTTGTTATCCAATTGAATTTTTTCAAAGTTCTTTGTTTGTTTCATCAGTCACACGAGTGGGGATCCTAATCAGATTCTTTTTGCCTTAGTGCATATTTGTGTAAAGTATACATATTAATGTTAAATACTACAATCACTCTTTCAAGTGTTTATCATACAGTACTGGCTATCTTACTGAAACTTAACAGAACATATAGAAAGTGTGAAAAAGTCAATGCAGTACAGTAATTAAAGTTGATCTTTTATTGTGTTCATAATAAGTGTATTATGGGATGCCTAAACATAGGCCGCCATGTCTGCAGCACTTCACTATGGAACAACTTGTCATTTGCAAAGCACGACTGTGTATGGTGCAGTGTCTTTTAAAATTTCCTTAGCATTTAAATTATGTTCTTTATTTCTATACCTTTGGGTTAATTAAATAACTAACTTTTGAAGAATAGTACTGACTGACCAAAACTTTTGAAGAATAGGTAGCATTCATTAGTAAAAAATTACATTAGGTAAGAAAAATCTCAAAAATAATACTACCAAGCAACAAGAATATTTAGATAATTGGCATGGTATCGGTCCCCAGGATGCCAGTTATACAGAAGCTTCCGAAACTGTTACATTGTTGGTGAAGACGTACAGGAAAGGAAAGCTGATGAAATAATAGTAACATGTGATAAAGCTGATGACGGTGAAAAACCCTGCAATGCACATTACTGAAGAGAGAATTCTATACAAACTTGGACTGCCAGATGTGACCATTAAATAAATTGACCTGAAAACTGAAAGACTGATATTTGCATTGCCATACAATAAGTTACTGTAACACTTGAGTACTGTAGTCAAAATGAATGTAAGAAGTGGTTGAGACACTTAAAATATTCCGAGGAAGAACTTTAGAATATGAGCCTCTTGCAGTCCTTGAATATAGACTGAGGAATGATAATGTTCATCTGCTCTAATCTCATTACAGCAGAGCAGTTCAGTGAACTGTAATTTTTGAGGATAAGAACAAACTTATTTAGGCTTCCATTAATTTCTAAAGATGAGAAGAGGCTTATGAGAGTTTAATTAAGTACTGTATTTGTGATATACAGCATAATATGTTGTGTTAAGGGTCACAACAAACAACACTGCAGAGACATGAAATACATCCGAAGTCCATATATTTCCAGATGGTTGGTACTCCCATCACACCGTTCAGATAAACAAGACTGGACAAAATTTAGAGCAGTCACTGAAGAGTGGTACGGTATTTCATTAGAAGCAAGTAAGTGAAGTGTGGAAAACTGCCCACTCACATAACTAGCAATGTCAATTTTTCCTTTGGCAACAGGAACAATGCAGGGTAGGTGAGAAGCTGGTCATGATAAAAGATTTCGGATTTGTATGTCTAGGAAAAATGCAGTTTACCTAGAAGCTGCCATTTGTTCCTATGAGAATGCAAACTTTCATTTTTTATATTGAGATTCACTTCTTAGGTATGTTCTTTGAACATGACTGGTGTTATTCATCCACCCAGAAATGTCAGCTTCCCAGTCAAATACATAAGCAGGGAAAGGAAGATTCCTATCACCACTTGTATGGCCTGGCATATGTGATGTCAATGTTGACAGGGCCCTGCAGCCAAGTTTGGTTTGTAGATACATAATAGTATTCTCTGCTTAGTAAAAGGGAGATGGAGGGAGTGGCATTTGTCAACTAAGAGTAAGCTCTGTTGTATAACTAACCAGCCATGAAGAATACATCTGTTGGCTGCTATATCCTTGGCAAAATGCTATTCTAGACTAGAAAACTTTGGCAGCTACACAACATGTAAAACACCCACCAAGGCTCTAAGGAGGAAGTATATTGTACAAGGATTCAAGAGCAGATGCTACAACTGCTTTCAGTATATGTTCCACTGAAAGGTTCCTCCTGAATGCTTGGGAAGGAGCAATGCCTTTGACTTTGCCAATCCTAGCTTAAGGTATGGAGCTGTCTCCTTTTACCAAGCCCAATGCTAATGGAGTAGGTGCCTCCAAGGTCTTAGCTGCAGTTCCCTTTGCAATTCTGAAGCGGCACTGTGGATAATGGATTCCCGAGAGTCTGTTCTCCAAAGAAACTGCACAGTGGATAGTGGATTCCCGAGAGTCTGTTCTCCAAGGAAACTGCACAGTGGGTAATGGATTCCCGAGAGTCTGTTCTCCAAGGAAACTGCATAGTGGACAATGGATTCCCGAGAGTCCAAGGAAACTGCACAGTGGATAATGGATTCCTGAGAGTTTTTTCTTTACTTCTCCATCTCCACCTTGCTCTTTGAAAAGGTTGATGAGGTACTGAGGACCAATATGGTTCAAAGTGCGAAACAGTTCTTGGCCAAAAACTATTTTGAAAAGAGAATACAACCAGTGGTGCTTCCCTCAAAACAGGTTTAGCCCGTAAGTTTGCAGCCTGAAGGTGAGAGGAAATTCAGTGTTGCTGCCTTAGTCTGAGCGTGGAGAGAACAGAGGGACACTTCCTCAACAGCAGATGCAGTGTGGGTGAAGGCTAAGGAAGCTGAGGAAGGCACTATTAGAGTCTTCTGAGGACAATAAACCACTGTTCCCCTGTCTGCACTTCTGTACTTTTCAGTAGCCTTGGCCCAGCTCACTAAACAGCAGTAGCAGGGCCAAGCATGCTGAAGAATAGAGAAGTGCAGGGGAGAACAATGGTTTATTATCCTCAGAAGACACTAAAAGAGCCTTCCTCAGCTTCCTTGACCTTGACCCATATTTTTCAACTGAGCAGGCAACCACAAGAAACAACCCAACGCAAAATGGACAGAAAATCATCCTCATAAATAATCATACAACAATCATAACTGTGATCATTAAAAACAGGCAGAAGTTATCAATCATTCAAACAAAGAAATATACATAAAAACTTCTGCATTAATCATGATGAAGAATAGTGCAAGATGTCTATTAAACAAGAAAGTAGTATTCTCGTAGGATGATGAAAGTATGTATTCTTGTAGGAATAATGGCATCTTGTATCACTGTTGACAGCTGTCTACAAACATGGATGCATATTATTACCAGCATCTTCATCATTTGCTGCCCTCCTGTACAATTTCACTTTCAGCCTAAAGTTCTTTTTTATAGTTACCACAAAAAATTTCATCAGCCATCACCATTTTTCTCTGCCCTAAAATTCCTTAAAGATTAAGTCACGTCTTCTTTGTGAGTAAAAAGAATACTTAGGATCTAATGGAACCCCCTAGTTCTCAAAATCTTTTTACCTCTATTCATATTACAAGAACACAGAAATAATGAATAGTTGGAACTGCAATATATTTTCTCCCATGATCTGGTAGTTAGTCCTACTGGATCTCACATTTTACAAGCACAGGCTATCATTTATAAACAGCAAAATAACTAACAATGCCCATTAAAATACCTCGTCAATACAATAACACAAATTTCTCTATACTTCTTAACAATGGTAGAATCTAAGCGATAGTAGGTGATATATCATAGAGAATATCAAGAAAACTGCGAAAACGCCATTGATCAGTACACTGGCAAAATCGTATTACCTCTATTCCGAGCTTGAGAAAGTTGATCCCACTGCAAAAGACGTTGGTAGGCATCATTTCCAGGTTTTTTCAACAGTCCCAGAACACAATCTCGATCAACAGCAAGGCGAAAATTCAAGTCTCCTAGCCAAAACACACAGTCATATCGATGCGTTACATCTGCCAAAAATCGAAGTATTTTCTAAGTAAACAAATTTCCATTTAAACTAAACATACTTGAAAAGGTATTTTGCAACATCAACCATTAAGAAACCTGAATCTACAAGATCATGAAAAGACCTCTCATGTAGTCACTGAAACAGCATTTTAAGATTTATACTAATATATAATGAAGAAAACACAGCTCTTGAATAAATAACAAATTGCCTTTTAGTACTATCCAGCATTACAATGATCACCGACACCAAAAGTATACTAGTTTTAAAAAAATATATTGTGAGTTGTCATTAACAAAACATCTCATACATTCCCTTGTCACACTCAGTATGAATGAAACTACCAAGCAGTTAACATATTTCAGGTTCCATTATTGGTAATCTGATGCAGAACATTCTAAAAAAATTTCATGAAGGCATTTTCTTCCAAGACGTCATTCTTGTTGGTATATAGCAACTTTGACAGTCACACGAACTGTTTTACTGTCAGGATTGCTCTGTATTCCCTATATTTGGGAACAGGTTATTTATTATTACCTCTTTGATAGCGCATCCAACTGGGAATGAATTTAGTTTGACATTCATGTCATCTGTTTACATATTTATTAAACAGACGCAGCAAGAGAATGCCATCAAGACGAAGGCTGTTTAAGGAGCCAAAGTTGAATGGCAATAAATTACCCCATTTGACACAGAATTGTTGTTATATATAAAGGATAGCTAATTTTAGGAAGAGTTTCAGGTAATACTTTGTCGAATGTTTTCCAATTAACAAAACACAAGGGTATAGCTCGTTTGTGAAATTTTAGGAAGAGTTTCAGGTAGTTTACTTTGTCAAATGTTTTTCTCATATCAACAAAACACAAGGAGACAGGACAGGAGAGGTTGCAGGTGGATATGTCAGTTGATTGGTCACCTTTAAACCCTAACTGGTTGTCAAAAGTGCATAGATAGGGTAATAGCCTCACTAAAAGAACAGGCATACTGTATATATCTTTGATGTGATTGTACTGATTGCAATCAGGCAAAAGTTGCCTGGGTAGGCTGCATCTTTTGGCTTGTTTTTGATTAGTTTTGTCAAGTGAACTAAAAGAAAGGATTCTGGGAGAAATTGGTGAATTTTGCATGCAAGGAAAAGTGTAGCAAGCAAAATGTTAATTAACAGGTGGTTTAATTTGAAAGCTTCTGCAGGGACACTATCGCAGCTGGGCTATTTATTTATATTAGATAAGTTCTTTATGGAATCGCTGATGTTACCAGGAGTAATGCAATCAATGAAATGAAATCAGATGTTATCAGTAAGGAGGTTCTCTACCTCCATTCAGGAGACTTGATCATTCGTTCAGTTTAGGACAGAGTTAAAATGATCACCCACATCCTAGCAATGGCTTTGTCTCCAACAGCTTCACCTACTCCTTGTGATAATTTCTTGGTCGTGGGGTTTGAGGAGTGTACAGTACATCCTTCAAGATAAAAGCGTAATCAATGGAATTGAATTTTCTAGACGTTGCATCTGCTCTTAGCTGCTTATCATTTGGGTGAAAGTGCCTCAGAGCAAGTTTGAACTGTGCTCTTGTCTGGCCCATCAGCAATGCAAAGCGTTCTTCCATCAAGCTACTATTTTGCTCCCATAGTGAAAATATTTCACGAGAATGAGAATATAGATCTTTGACTAAGTCATTCCATCCTGATGTGCCCCTCGAGTAGGACGCCTTGACGAGGTGAGGGGCTAAGGGACCCTGGCCTTTGGGCCCGGGTCCTGACGAATCATCCTACGTAGTTTTTGGTTTAAATGGCGTGGACATTTCCACATTCACAAAATTTTACTGCTTAGGTGAGTCTGAGAACGGATCGTTTTTTTGGAAGGGGTTCGCATTCGAAGCTAATTGTGGGAGTTGTGGTGGTTGAGTCGCCACCCGATATGGTTTGGACCTAAGAGATGGTGATGGGATTTTTCCCATGGTTATCTTGAGGGCGGAACCATCTCCGGGGATCATCCCGTCGGAATCCAGCGGGGGCTGGTTTTTGGAGGTGGGACTCCTGGCTTTTGTCCGGAAGCCCACCAGTACAGTTGGAGTGGGGAGTCAGTCCCCATTATTGGGGGCAGAACTCCCAGCAGGCGGATTGGCTGATATCTGGGCCACTGCAAGCGTATTGGTGCTATCCTGAAAAGGTAGGGTATGGGGTGGACTGTTGGGAGTCAACTCTCACTTGTGCCACTGGTGGAGAATGCGAATACCTTACTAATCCACGATACTTTCTTGATATAACCAAGCAATTTTGGGTGGGTGGATGAACCAGTTTATGTGTGGTGGTCTGATGTGTGCATGCTTGGCATATTGGGGTCTCTTCGCGGGCTTTGGGAGTGTGTTGGGGTGGGGAAGCTGAGCAGTAGAGTTGCCCAGTTTGCCCTTTTTGATATGCTGTCGGGGTCTGTGCGGGGCTCTTGGGTGTCGGGTGTGCACTTTTTGGACTTCTGCATGTGGATTGGTTTATATTTATGGATTTGGCTATGAGTTCTCCCTCCCATGCATCCGACGACTTAACAGCACTGGCAACGACTTCTGGCATGAACATGGACAGAACCAAACACTGAGACACCAGGGTGTTAGTAAATCTGTTGGATTTGATTCAAATAATAGGGTCCTTTATTGCACTAATGTAGGCTTGTCATTAGATTATGAATGTTTATACAGTGTAGTAAAACAACTTGGCAAAGTGGGAAGAATTAAATTAATTCTAGAAAAAGATAAGCAGTCGTTTTCTGCTTTTGTTAAATTTTCCTCTCCATTTGAAGCTAATGAAGCACAACAAAGACTCCATGGCCACATTCTAAATGACTGTTCTCAGCACGAAAGTGTTTTCAGTGGAAAACTTAAATGATGAGCCATTTGATTTTATTCCTAAGACTGAAGAACATGGACCATTCCCATGTACCAGAGCTCTTCCTCCCCCTTTATGGCACGTTGCTATCTACAAGGAGGGAGGGAAAAATTTAATAAAAGCTGCTGAATGCATTGAGAACAAGGTTGGTTCCATTCCCATTGGAAATTTAAAACGCTATGGAAAGAACCTTCTAATAAAAGCTGGTAATGAGACTCAAGCAGTTCTGCTATCAAATTTTAAACCTCCTGAAAGTGGAAATATTGAATGTATTTCAACTCAGAGATTCTTTAACACACTAAAAGGAGTAGTTTACTCAAAAGACTTGCATGTTTATAAAGAGGAGGAGATTCTCCATCGATGTCCTCCTTGTGTATCTCATGTAAAAAAAAACTGGGTGTGGATGCAGCTATCCTTTTAGCCTTCTCCTCCAATTACCTACCTGATACCATCATTGTTGGCCATTAGAAGATGCAGGTTAAAAATATAAAAGAAATCCCAAACAGTGTCGCAAATGCTTTGAATATGGCCACATTCAAAACTCTTGTGATAACAATAAGAGATGTTCTGTGTGCTCTGCAGAGCACGATAATTTTGATGAGTGCGAAGCAGACCGATACTGTTTTCTATGTAAGGGTGATCACACTCCAAATTCTATGGCTTGTCCCAGATATAAATTTGAACAAGAAGTGTTGGCAGTGGCTGATAACGAACATATCAGCATTAGCAAAGCAAAGCGCACGGTAATGGGGGCAAACAAAAGTGCCAACTCTACCTATGCTTCTGTAATAAAACTAATGAAGACTTCCAGCAATGTAAGGCCACCAATAACCGCGTCTGATAGTAGATATCACAAACCTGCTATTTCTCGGACTATAAATAATAATGAAAATCTCCAAACTGGTCAGAAACTTTCGTCGGCAAGTGCTTTGGAGCCCAATAACAAAAATTGTACTTCCAAAAGCACAGAAAATTTATATTCCAAAGTCGTTATAAATGCCACCTCTACGACAGCTGCCGATTCATCTCCAAAAATAAGTGTGCTAAAATCAGCTAATAATTCAGGAAGATGTTCTGAAAATACTTCAAACAAAAATAAGCTAAAGGAGCAATCCCAGTTAGAGCTAGTTCAGAGCCATCAATCTTCACAGCCACAAACAAAAATAATAATAAAGCTACAGTTACAACTACCAAGAAGCGCACAAGAAATACTTCCCCAAATAATGATAGCTTTACAATAAAAACTTCAAATGGGTTCAGTGTTTTGGAAGAGATATCTCCTCCTAGAAAGGTGGTTCCAAAAGTAGATTTAGAACAAAAACATCTGAGTTCAATTCAGTCTTGCTGCCCTAAGACAAACAGTAGTAATTCTGAACATCAGGTTCATAATAAAAAAAATGAAGATCAACCAAAGACCCTGAACTCCAATTCAGATGAAAAGGGATTAAGAAAACAATCTCTTATAAAGGAGAATTTCCCACTCCACCCTAGGAACAGTACTTCCCCTCCAAGGAGTGGGAAGTAGCACATTTTACCTCCTTAGCATTCATGCTCGATATCCTTCAGTGGAACTGTAAAGGTCTCAGAGCCCGTACAGAAGACCTTAAAGTTTTAATGCATGAATTCAATCCAGGGACTATATGCCTGCAGGAAACAATGTTAGGCAACTCTCCTTATAATCCTGGACTAAATTATTCAATATTTAAATCACATCCCCAACTGGTGATCGTGCCCATGGAGGTGCTGCAATTATTATTAATAAATCTCTACAACACTCCACAATACAATTAGATACAACTCTACAAACTGTCGCTATTTCAGTCATTTTGGAAAAGAGGATAACAATCTGCTCCTTATACCTTCCACCAGAACTTGCTTTTAACATTGGAGATATTCAGTCGTTAATTGACCAACTTCCAGCTCCTTTACTTGTCCTAGGTGATTTCAATGCCAACAATCCCCTTTGGGGAAGTCAGTTTTTAGATAGTAAAGGGAAATTAATCGAAGACCTTATTGACAGGAATGATGTTACCCTATATAATAATGGGTCAATGACTTTCCACAACATTCACGATAATCATTTCTCTGCACTGGACCTTAGTATTTCTTCAGCTAGTATCCACCTTGATTTTAACTGGTCTGTTAATGAAGATTTAAATGGAAGTGATCACCACCCGATCCATTTGAAATATGCTGTGATGGCTCCATTTGAAGTTTTACCTAAGTGGAAGGTAGAGGACGCAGACTGGGATAAATTCAGTAAGGGTGTCAATCTAGATAGGGAGTTTGAGTCCTTTCATTCTCATCTAGATGCCTATGATTACTTTATTGAATCTACTTTGAAGAGTGCTGAAGACTGGATTCCAAAAACAAAAGGCAAACCTCGTGGACCTGCATTTCCCTGGTGGAATAAGACATGTGGTATTCTGAGAAAAGTGACTAGGAAGTGCTACAGATGCTACAAAACTAGTGACTCCCCTCAGTCTAAGTTAATCTACAAACGTGCTTTAGCCAAGCAGCGGCGCTTTTATAAGAAAGCCAAAAGAGAATGTTGGCTTTACTATATTAATGGAATAAACTCCAAGACCCCACTAAGAGTGGCGTAGCGCAAAATAAGGAAACCGAGTGGAAAATTTGTTGCGTCACCATTACCCTCATTAAAAATAAATGACACTCTAATCACAGAGCCCACTGAAGTTGCCAATGAGCTAGGAAAACACTTTTCTAAAGTTTTCAGCCGTAACAATTATTCTCCTGAATTTCAAAGAATTAGGAATTCTGAAATGACTCTGAAGTTTGATTCGGGAAAATCTGAACCATACAACTACAAATTTTCCCTAAGAGAACTTCGTGAGGCGCTCTCCTCAAGTGAATCCACAGCTCCAGGTGAGGATACAATTGTAAATGAAATGCTTAAACACCTCCCAGATGATGCCAAAAAATACTTACTCAAGATTATAAACAAAATATGGGAAACTGGAATTTTACCCAAGGACTGGAAAATATCCATAATTGTTCCTATTAAAAAGCCTAATAAAGATGCTTCCCAAGCCACCAGCTACAGACTAATAGTTCTTACCAGCTGTGTATGTAAGCTGATGGAGAAAATGATAAATACTAGACTAGTTTGGCACCTGGAAACCAAAGGATTACTATCGCCATTTCAATTTGGTTTCAGGAAAAACCGCTCCACCCTTTATCCCCTGCTGAGGCTGACCAACCAAATCCATCAAGGATTCGCCAAACAGTGTCAGACTATCGGCATATTTTTTGACTTAGAGAAAGCATATGACACTACCTGGAGAATTGACATCATGAAACAATTGCACAAGATGATCATATGTGGAAGAATGATCAAGTTTATATATTCCTTTTTAACAGACAGACTTTTTAAGGCAAGAGTGGGAAAATCCCTCTCCCAACCTTTTATGCAGGAGGAAGGAGTTCCCCAAGGAAGCGTTTTAAGCGTAACACTCTTTTCAGTGGCAATAAATAGTGTGGTTGAAAAAATGTTGCCCCCTGTTAAATGCTCGCTTTTTGTCGATGACCTTGCAATACACTGCACAGGATATGATTCCTTGTCTGTATGTAAACATTTGCAAAGGTCTATTAATGCTATTACTAAGTGGGGTGATGAGAATGGTTTCAAATTCTCCTCTTCCAAAACAGTTGCCTAAGTTTCACCAGGTGCCGGCGTGTGGAAGAGGTTCCCACACTTAGTTTAAAAGGGTCCATCCTTCCTTACGAAAATGAAGTAAAATTTCTGGGGATAACTATTGACCATAAATTAACATGGGCTAGCCACATAAATGGCCTAAAGATTGTTAAACAATCTATGAACATTTTAAAGGTTGTTTCTGGATTTAGTTGGGGGGCTGATAAGAAAACCCTTCTGAGGCTATATGACTCAATCTAAGCTAGACTATGGCTGTCAAATTCATTTCTCAGCCTGTAAAACCAAGCTAAAGGAACTGGATGTTGTACACAACATGGGGTTGAGAATATGCTCAGGGGCTTTTAGAACTTCGCCTATTGAAAGCATATATGTCAACACAGATCATTTTCCCCTTGATCTAAGAAGGGAAGAGCTAGGGTTGCGATACGTAACTAGAATGAAAAGTGCTCCAGACGAAGTTTTTCTGGTACAAGAGCTTCTAAACCATTCCAAATTCGACTGAATGAGGATGGAACGAATAATCTTAAATCCCAGAAAGTCCTGGAGGTAGAGTGTCCTGTAAATCCTCCATGGCTTATTTCAGAAACTTTAGTATGTAAGAAACTGTTTAACAAAAAGGACTGCACTGAAGAGATTAGGGGAAATAGAGCACGACGTTACCCACGCTAATTTTACAAAGATCTATACAGATGGATCAAAGTCAGATAGTGGTGTTGGTTGCGCTGTTATCCTTGGTGATACAGCGTACACAGCTAAATTACCTGACTCTGCATCAATATTTACTGCCGAATTAACAGCCGTAGTCTCTGCCGTAGATTTAGTTTATCAAAGTAGTGACTCTAATTTTGTCATATACTCACTCTAGAAGCATCTTAGAAACTTAAATTTAATAGCTTTCATCCATTAATTCAAAAAGCTCAGGAGTGGCTTTTTCGTATCTCTCGTCGGCGTAAATCAGTCTCTTTCTGTTGGGTCCCTTCTCACGTGGGGATTCGCGGAAACGAGATGGCAGACAGGGAAGCGAAAGCTGCTAGTATTTTATCAGAAACCTCTTTCTGAAAAGTGCCTCATACAGACCTAAAAGGTCCTATTAGATCTTATGTTTCAAGTAAATGGCAAGAAAGGTGGACTTCTATTCTTGCCAATAATAAGAAATAGAAATATCAGGGATTATTACGATCTCGCCTCTCGAGATCGACAGTTTCTAAACGAAACAAACAATTGGGCTGTAATGACTGACGAGAGGTGACAAACAAAGAAGGGAGGAGCAGAACAAATACAAAAAAGGTTACTTTAATATTAGTTTATTACAAATTAGTTATATACATATTTACAGTCTAGTCAGGTTCAATTAAACTAAACAAATGATTCAGTACAAAATAAAAGCCCAGTAAACAAACTGAAAATAAATTACCAAATACTTGGGCAATAACCAGGCAGCATAAACATAACATGAACAGGCAACAAATATAAAAACTAGCAGCACAAATACAAAAGCAGTATGATCAACAATACTCAAGCAGCATAATACATATCACACAAACGTTACATTTAAGAGAGTCTACAAAAATTAATTCAAAACATTGAATCTGAAAGCAGTAAGTCCATAAATTACATGAATTACAAAACTCAAGTTTAAATACGCAAAACAGTATATAAATGGTCAAAAATTAGATAGGCTATCTTAAACAGTCAGCAAAGCAATAAACATCACATGAAAATTAGATAGGCTATCTTAAACAGTCAGCAAAGCAATAAACATCACATGAAAAATACAGTCAGCAAAGCAATAAACATCACATGAAAAATACAGTCAGCAAAGCAATAAACAATCACATGAAATACGAACAGCCGGAGTTACATAAACATTCACAGACGAAGCTGCAACACAGGAACACTGCAGGACAACAAAGAGCCGATACAGCAACCATCTAGCCCTCAAGCACAGTCCTCCAACTCCAGGCGCCCATAACAGAGTCGACAAGACAACTATCATGGCCAAAAACACTCTCCGCTGCTCTGCTGACGAGACCTGCTGACGTCCTCCTCCAATAACGATGACCAAGACAGAGCCGGCACGGCAACCATCTCGTCCTCAAATACTCTCCATTGCTCTGCTGCCAGAACCTGACTCGCAGGTAAGGATACCTGCTGCTGCTACCCCAACGGACTCTCTGCTGCCCTCAACCCGACTCGTTGCTGCTACGAACCTGACTGACGAAGTCTGACGCCATCCAACAGACGTCAACTATAGCCAACAAGAAAAACAACCAAAACAAATGAGGCAACAATCCATCAAGGGAACAATCGGCAAACGATTGTTCCTGACAGGGATAATATACACTCCCGTCTCAACCACGGTCATGGCTGGAGCTCCCGTTCGTGCTGTGGGCGGAACAAGTACACAGGGTTGTATACTTGACTTGAAAATTCCAAATCATATTTCGAACAAAGAGGTATTGATGGTCGCTGAGGACTTGGAGATGTCGAGTAGTGGATCTGAACATCAGGATGGATTTATTGATGGCAAGAGGAAGAGAAAGTCAAAGAAGGGGGATAAGAGAGTTAGAAGTTTTGTTGACCCTCCTACAGGTGAAGAGACTGAAATTGATATGCAAGGTGACAGAGGTAAGCGTCTTTATTTCCCTGTCAATTTGGAGATGGGATACCATATGAAAGTTCAGTGGGCAGTTAGATTGGCAAAGACTCACAAGCAGTTTTGAAGTTCTTTTCAAAGAAGGAAGGAACAGACCTTTCATAATAGTTAAGGATAATTATGCAGTTGATCATTTAACATCTGTTGGATTTGAAGACGTTGTGCTTGAGGCTCCTCAGAGTGATGAAAGGTTGACAAAAATCATCCTGTTTGATTACCCGATTTATTTGGATCCTGAAGATGTATTGATACTGGCATGTTTGCTTGGATAAAACGGCGGAAGTAAGAGTGAAAGGAAATATGGAAGCAAGACCTCAGTTGATAGGATTATTTAAAGGAAGTGACCACCTGATCGAATTTTTGTGCATTGTCTGGGCTATAAAAAATGGCGGTGTATAAGGAAATGCTGGTCCTGTGTTATAAGTGTAGCAGATAAATATGGCCTATAAGTGCTTACATAATAAATTTCGGTGTCGATATTGTGGAAAAGGGCATGATTCTTTGGAGTGCATAGAAAAAATAAAAAAATCTGAAAACGTTCCCAGAAAATGTTGTAATTGTGGTGCTCAGCATAATGCCAATGATTGGAGCTGTCCTAAGAGGCCAACAGAAAAATCAAATACGAGTGAGATATCCAAAAATCAACATGAAAGAGCTAATGTAAATGTTCAGGAAGGGAACGTTTGGTTGCGTCGAGAAGCGCAGAGAAAGGTTATGGTGGAGGGAGAAAAGGGTAGTTCGGGCAGTTCAACTATTATAAATAACAACGGTAATGTGGCTAGTGACGTTGTTCAAGAGTTACGTACTGAGATTGAAAGTCTCAAGAGTATAGTACCTGATTTATCACAAAGTGTCAGAAATCTTCAATCAATAATTGTTAAGCAAAATGAATGTCTGTCACAGGAAGTTAGGGCTGGTGAAAATATGAGTAAAGGTAATTTGATATCAACAAATGACAGTAGTAGGAGTAAAAGCCAAGGTTCTTGTAATGGGAAAGAAAATGAGAATATTCTTAAAAATATGTTTTCTGTTTTAGACACTGTTGTTAATTACATGAATGATCCTACTGAGCGTTTAAAAAAAGATGTGCTTCTATCAGTGAAAAAAGTGAGGGAAAAATTACAGCATAATGGATATGAATAATTTGAAAATAATATCGTGGAATATTAACAGTCTTAGGAAAAGGAAAACTGATGTCCATGCCTTTATGCTTTCTAATGATGTAGATATAATGGCTTTGCAAGAAGTGGGGCATGATGTGTCTCAAATTAATCTGAATGGTTATCAGCGATTTGATTTAGTAGCGGACTTTGATACTAATACACGTGGATTGATCATTTTCATTAAGAATAGCATTCTGCTACTCTACTAAAGTTCCTATAAGCGGAATGGTACTGAATGTATATGTATCAATGTATATTTCAAAGATGGTGAATTTTGTTTTGTTAATATGTACGTTCATGCCGACTCCCTGACGTTGGATGATTTCCCTGTTAATACTTTTAGTGACTTCTGTTTGTTAGTTGGTGATTTAAATGCGCGCCACCCTAATTATGGAAGTATTGGTGGAACTTGTAATAAGAATGGTCTTGAACTTAAATCTATATTAGATGCCAATGAAAATATTAAAGTACTCGGCGATAATACGCCAACACATGTAAAAGGTGGTAGGTTAGATTATGCAATACTGTTTAATGAAGATAATGTTGACACAAAGGTTGCTCTTGTTCCTGAACTGTTAAGTGATCATTTTGCTGTATGTGTTGATATGAAGGTGGATAGAATGATCTATTCACAAAAAGAAAGCGATATAGTTTGGAAAATGAAAATCAAAGAAATAATTTTTTTGCAAAAAATATATGCTTGGTATAAGGAGTATAAGAAATTAAGTATTGATGATGAGAATGTTTTTTATACAGATCTGCTCTCTATTATTGAAAAATCTTTGAGTAAGCCAGAAAGACAGCCCTGTAGGGTCCAGACAAAGAAAAAACCAGATTACTGTAATGATGTAAAGGTTAAAAGTTGGAGTAAGATATTGAGGAAATGTCAAAGTAATTGGAGTAAGAATCCTAATGATCAATTGAATCGAGATACCATGATGAAGGTTGCTGAATTATCAACAGAAATTAAGGAAGAGGCGAGATCTGAATATTGGTGTAACTTTTAGGTGAAATTGCATTATCTAAGTCTTTGAGTGCTATTTGGAATAATGTAAACAAGGTTAGAGGTGTAAAACGGAAAATAGTTGCGCATTCCAATCCAAAATTAAAAGCGGATGAGCTAATGAAAAAATGGGCGTATTCATCTAGTGTTGAAAGTCTCCCTTGTAATTTACAAAGTATTATAAATAGTAGGAAAGAGAGAAGGCGGCAGTTGGTAATTAGACAAATTATGCTTAGTGATGATTCTTGTGTGTCAATAGTGGCTGATGAACTCCTATTAGCTGTGAAAAGGGGTAAGTCAACTGCTCCTGGGGCAGATGGGCTCACTTATGATATTTTGAATTGTCTTATAACTATGAAGGATAGTCCCATTTTGGACCTTATTAATTTGTCATTTAAGAATGGGAGGCTACCGTTTTTGTGGAAGACTGCCCTTATTATACCCATTTCGAAGGGTGACAATGATTATAGACCTATTTCCCTTACATCATGTTTATGTAAAATGATGGAGCGAGTGATACTAGCCTAAATAGGTTAATCTATAAGATTGGAGATATGATGTCCACAAATCTTTATGGTTTTATGAAAGGTAAGTCTACTTCTGATTGTGTGTTAAAAGCATTAAGTAATGCTGAAGTAAATTGTCGTGTTTTTGTAGACTTAAAAGGGGCATTTGATAAAGCAAACAAGGATGTTATTCTAGAGGAACTTGTGTGCAAAGGTGTCAAGGAAGTTACTTGGTTGGATTGCAGATTATTTAAGTGGAAGAAAAGGAAGTGTGTGGTTTCAAGGAGTTTGTTCAGATGAACATAGCCTAGAGTTGGGTACTCCACAGGGGAGGAGTTTTAAGCCCCATGTTGTTTAATGTGCTTATGGATAAAATAGCTCGTCATGATTTTCCTGCTGGCACACAAATTGTTATATATGCTGATGATATATTATTACAATGTAAATCTGAAAACTTAATGAGGGAAGCACTATCTGAACTACAGAGATTGTGCTTGTATATGGGACTTGTTATAAATGAAAGGAAGACTAAATATCAAAATCGGAAGATAGATAATTCAATATTTAGACTAAATGAACTCCTGATAGAAAAGGTTAGTACATACAAATATCTTGGTATGAATATTAGTTTTAACACAAATTATGAACATGTATCTTATGTTAAGAATATTTGTATGGCAAGATTAAGACCATTAAAGGTTTTTGGCAAATTGTGGAAAAGGTGTTGGTATACATATACTAAGATCAATATATATATCTACTGTGCGATCAATTATAGATTATTCTGCGCCGCTGTTGGCATCATATTCTGATTGTAAGCTTAAACCTCTGGAAATTGTACAGAATGAAGCAATGCGTATAATACTAGGGGGTGTCCTAGAACCACGCGTATTGAGGTAATGAGGATGGAGTTGAACATAACTAGTGTTATTTACAGAGTAAGAGAGTTGTTAGGGGCAGCAGTCATAAGATTAATAAGGAGGGTGATGTTTTTCTCAAAAATGTTATCAATAAGGCTTGTTATGGAAGAGGTAATATTAAACTCAATGCATATTGCCGTAGAATGTGTAAAGTATTGTCTGAATATGGTGTTGTCAATTATTGTAAGATTTCTCCTAAGGTAGAGAAATTATGTCCCTGGGATAACAGAGTTGTTAATGTTGATGTAGAAAACCTTGATTTTCAAAAAAGCTGAATATAGCTCTATAGAGTTACGGCAGATGTTTCTTGAAAAAAATTGCTGGTTATTGTAAACATAATGTCATACATGTGTATTGTGATGGTTCAGTAGATTGTGAAATGCTGGGTGTGGCATAATAATGCGGGATTATTCTGAATCTCATGTTTGCTCTGAAGAACGTCTTTCATGGCGTATTGGAAATATATGCTCAAGTACAACTGCTGAATTACATGCAATCCATGAGGGCCTGAAATTAGTTCTCTCAAAGAAAAAATCAGCCTATTTTTTTTATTGATAGTCAGAGTGCTATATTCTCTTTTAATGCTAAGTACCCGTGCAATTATCGTCTTGTAACTGAATGCAAAAAGTTAATATTTGAATTAGAGTCTCATTGCTGTGATGTTCTGTTTGTGTGGGTACCTTCACATTGTGGTATTCACTTCAATGATGTTGCAGATGATCTTGCTAAACATGGGGCCCAAAAACTCTTAATTGATATTGATGGTGAACTAAATATGAGAAGCATAAAAGCTAGAATGAGATGGAAAAGGAGAACTGGGAAACAGAGAACTACAGGAAAATTCTGAGAAATGGGAGTCAGAGTATGAATCATTATATCAAAGTGACTGAAAATTGCACGGTAACCTATGGTAAGCTACCTGTCAGATATGATTATTTTATAATGAGATTGAGGTTAGGATATAAGTACTACTGGGAGTATAGAATAAATGGTGATGGTGTGTCCTGTAAACTCTGTCACAAACAGAAGAGCCACACTTTACAACACTACATAATGGCATGTAGCGAGCTGAAAGAATTCAGAAAGGATGGTTTGCAATATGAAGAGCAAATTTGTTATATGATAAGTGATCTTATTATAAAAGATTTACTACGAAAGTTTAAAAAAATTGACATAAGGTTTTGAATATTGTCTGTAAGCCCTATACTTTATCTTAGGCACATTATATTGTTGCATTATATTTTACAATTTACAAATACTATCACTTATTGTAAACATTGAGATTGTATTTTAGAAAGAATGAGTGGGTGTTACAGCATGCTGTACACTCCTTTTGATGTATTAATTTATGTCAATAAAATTTTTGAATTTGAATTTGAATTTGAGGGATAATATACTACCGTGGTCTTCGTCATTCCAGCTTGACAGACGAACAGAGGTTATTTTAACCAGATTAAGGATTGGGCACTCGTTTAACCCATCAGTTTATTTTAGAAGGAAGCAGCCCTCCAGAATGTGCTTACTGTGACGAGACACTAACAGTGGAGCACATTCTGGTGGTCTGCCCCAGATATTTTAACCAAAGAGAAAAATATTTCCAGGGTAAATCCCTCTCTGATATATTGGGAGATGAAGCAGATATTTCTGCTATCATCTCTTTTTTAAAGTGTGTTAAAATTTTTAACGATATTTAATTTATTTCCTAATATTATTTATTACATCACGTAGAATTTTAATGACAATAAATTTTTTATTATGTATATATCACATCATTCATTAAACTTCATACCTTTAATTATTGTTCACATCACTTCATTTTATTTATTTATCATTTCCTTCATGAATTCATAACTTTAACATAATTTATTTTCTCTTCATTACGGCGCTGAATGGCCTCGTTGGCCCCAGTGCCTGGGCTTTTGCCCTAAATATCATACATCCATCCATCCAGTTTGATATGTACATTGATGTGATCTAAAGGTATCTGCCTGCGATCAGCAATGTGTCTATTATATTTGGCTATAATTCTTTTAAATCTTTCTGTGATGGTTATTTCTGCAACCGATGGTTGTTGCAAAGAATGGCATCAGCAGGTTGGACTATAAATCGCAGTATTGTTTCTGAGATCAGTCTAAAGGATCTGATTTTTAGATGGTTCTTGCAGCCCCATCTGATAACTGGTGGTTGGTCAGTTATGGGATTCATGGTAAGGAGGGATGGGGTTTTGAATGACACCTGTAAAAGTATGTGATCATAACCTGTTGTGAGATTGTAGTGAACATTTCAGTTTGCAATTGATTCTTGCAGCACTGAGATGTAATATTAGCATTGGTCCAGCCATGAGGTTGTAGTTATATCCATTCTACTATATATAAGGGGAAGGAGCATTACATCCCTAATTTGGAGAGTGTTTTTAACAGAAACAAGTAAGTTCATTATAAAACTGTTTCGAGGGATAAGAGTTCCGAATTAGGCAGATGTAGTCAGCAGCAGAATCATGAATAATTTTGTGTGACTTACCAAGGGACATACAATATTGCTCAAAATTTGTGTTGTTGTCCCAGAGCAAGTAAACATTAATAATTAGGATCTTCGTGTATTCTATGGTAACTTGAAGGCGGGGCATCCTTTTGCTTCGATAAGTAAGCACTTTCACTGTGTTATCTAGCGATTCGTGCCACAAGAAAGATAGGCTGCCTTTTTGGCAACCAGCTATGACGTAATATGTAATTTTCATGAAAGAGGTCGAAAAGGCTCTAAAATCTTCATGCACTGAATCACAGATGACAAGGTCATGTCACCGAAGGAAGGTCTTGCAATGCAATAATGCCCTCTGAAGTTTTTCCACAACATGGTTAAGAGAGACATGTCACGCTTGAGAACAAAAACATTCCATGATATGTCTAATACTCTAGGAGCTGTGTCAAGTCCTGTGTGCACTTATATGTCACCTCATTTTGACTTTTGATACTGTAAATATGATGTTTCTGGAGCAATTAAGAGGTGGCATGTCGGGGTTCATGGTCGTTTGTCCACCATATTGAATCACAAACGGCGGCCATTTTGGATCCTGGTGCTAAATATCAGTTGTATAGTTCTACAATCAGGGGTATGTTATATCTTGTTCGAAAAGAAATTTGATGCTGAATAAAATTCTAACATAATTTAAGGCCTAAAATGAGACTAAAATAAAAAAAATTATGTTTTCGATACATATGTTGAATTACAAATGGTGGCCAGTTTGAGTCTTTCTTATGATATTATAGAAATAGTTCTGCAAGTACAGTAATGCTCACTTTGTAATAAAGTTGATGATAATATTATTTTAGTTGAAGGGTAAAATATAATTTTAGAATTGAAGGGCTAAAATGGCATTCTAAAGACAAATTGGAAATTTGATGCTTCGTATTCCTATGATCTGATAATTTTAGACTAAACATCAAAATAAAGTATTTTCACAAAAATAACATGTAACTCCATATGTATACTTCATCACTAATAGTAATGCAAAAAGAAAAGTGAACACCATTTAATGTGCATACAAGGTATTTGCTGGTGTTATTGATGTTGTTCTCAGTCCCTTCATGGTTGTTCTGGATTCAGCGGATTTTTGCATAATGAACTGGCTTCACATTTGGCAACATGCAATTTCTCCCGGTCGACATGGGCAAACTCTTGGTTGGACACACTTTAAACAGCTGGGAACTCGCCTGGAATGGATGCTTCTGCCATGAATACTGGTAACAAATGTTCGTCATCAACAAGCATGTATCCATAGTCAAGAGGATTCAGCTGAATATCTTCAATGAATGGAGCATGAAGCCACATGTAGCACTGCAGGTAGGCCCTTAGAATATGCTGCTTGATACAGGCAGATGTAGGAGGATATCGCTCTATATCAAAATGATGATGTTTTGTATGATAAATGATCAAATTCTCAACATCACAGGACGTTGTGCGTTTGAGAAGGTATTTCTCAGCATTAGTAATGATCTCATCATTCATTTCTTCTTTTCCAAAGCATTAGTTGTATTTTTCTCAGTTCTATGAAAAGCTTTTGTTTTCTCCTCATTCAGTTGTCGCACTCAGTGAGTGCATGGATTGCAGGTAATATATCTACGAGATCTGACAAACGTCGTGAATGGGAACTCATCAGTTCCTCCAAGTTAAACTCCGTTTACTATAGTGTTTTGCATACACTGGTATGACAATCAACAGCATGGCTAACGCATCAATGATAGTCTCTCAGCTTTGTGATCCATTTATGATTGAAACACATTGTTTCACTGTCTTTATGTGATCCGCCCTAGAGCATTTCCTTGACCCATTGAATGAAAACACGTTGAAATGCAACCCTGTTCTCCGAGAGGGCCCAAAACTTTTCCATCTCAACGGGTAGAGGCTGAACAAAGTTAGATATGTTTCATGATTAAGTATGACATACACAAAAATGGAATCATAGTTCCATTCATTAGGTGAACTTAGGACTGATATATATATCTCTGTAAGCACATGAGAAGAGTGCTATTGTCACAGTTTGGTCAACCGAGACGTCATCAGTAAGTCCGTGTAGTGTTTTATAAGTATGTCTTAAACTCAGCGTCCTCGTTTTGGTGATGTGGGCTGTCACGTAAGCCGTGAGAATCCTTGGAACGAGGTCATGTAGTGTTCGTGTGTGTGTAAGTGATAAGTCTTGTTGTGATACAAGATCAGATAGAGATCAACATGGGAAGCCATCCTGTGTAGACCATTGTTATTCTGTTGTACAAACCTTTCCAGAATACAAAGAAAACCCATTATGGAGTTTGTCTAAATCCTACAGAAGAACTTTACTATTCCCAAGACGATAAACTCATGTCACAACCATGGAACAGCATTGAAGATGCAAAAACAATTTCTCTGACTTCGTTTTAAACTCAGTCTACACAATCAAACGTAAGATGGGGATACTCTGGCGGAGTACCCTACTACATATGTATGTTACTACACCTTCTGCTTTCTTCAATTACGCTTTCTGCCTTTAATACTCCAACCCTTGTACAAATCAAAAACAATGTCAATGCGACTGCATGTAATTGAGTGAGATTGAAACGAATTCCACAGATTCTGCGTAGTCTCTGTATGTTTTCAACTTCATCTGTTTCACTGGAACTTTCCTGGCATGGCCCATGAAGTCTATGATAATGCTGCGACAATACACAGTTGATGATAGTGATGATGGTGTCTCCTTAGGAAGTAATTTCTTTAGCTCAGTAGAAAAATCAGCTTTTTTTTTATTGACGTATGAGTCATTCCTTTGTTAAGCAGAAGGAGACTGGCGTTATTTCAGATCTTAGCAAAGTTTGAAGATGAAATCATGCTTTGGGGCAAAATTTTAACTATTGCATGACACGAGATCCAATGATACGAGAGTATATACGCAAATTACGATTTTTTTATGCTGGATATTTTTTGTTTTATGGAAGGTTCTTGTTGGAAATAAAATGTTTGTTTTCTTACGGAGCAACCTGCAGTTCTGAAATAAAAAAAAATCCAAAAAACCACAACACAGCTGGCCCCAAGGGTTTCAGATAAGGGATTGTGAAGGCTCCGCTTCCTACTTTTCTTCGAGGACGAAGATTTACCTAACTGTCTGGGTTTCAGAAGAGAGGGCTTCTTTGCAACCTCAGCTGTAGAGGCTTTGCTGCACCTTAAGGTTTAACCATGGCTCTGTGAAAAGTTAGTTAGAAGGACAGATGTGAAAAGAATCTTGACAGTCTGATCTCAGCTCAACTGCTATCATCACTCTACTAATTGGAAAGTGTGGCAATGAACTCAGCTGCAAGCCATTCCTAAGCAAGCAGCTACGCTCATGAGAAACTTCTGAGAGAAGAGAAAGGCAATTGTTTCTCTCTTCTGACCCCAAGGTTTTCCCATTCATTGGTACTTTGGTGCATGAAAAAGGTAAAAGCATTATCTCCTGACACCAGCAGCCTCCTAAAAATTACCCTCTCATCCTGAGACCAACATATTCAACTAAAGGTTGTGCCATGAGACAGCCGGGAAAGATGCCATAGACAGTTACTCAGGGCATTTGCCTCTGAAGCAGAGAGCAAAAGACCTCTCTAGCCAGTCGATTGATCAGCCCAACTGCAACAGAGTAGCCTTCATGTCCTCTGATGAGTAGTACTTCCTCTGACACAACAGTGGCTTGCTTGATCTGCTGGACACCAGGGAACTCCCTGACCTACAAATCAGGGTGTTCACCTCTTCCAAAATACCATGAGCTAGCTGAGATCAAGATAAACTAGCTGAAGGTCTTACCTCAGGAGTGCTCCCTAAGGAAAGCTCCGCAGACATGAATGTTGGCAGGTACAAAGCTGAGGTAGCCTCTCTCAGACTATCACGATTGAGCAGACAAAAGGCAGAAATAATCAAAGAAGATCTCTCCCTCCAGCGAGAGTGCTTGGCATGTACACATTCCAAAGAATGTGCAAGTGCCAAATGAGACGGTAATGCTGACTCTCCTGTTTGCACCCCTGAAGAGGTGTGGGAGAGCACACCTACCCTGTTGTCGGAGTGTACATAGTCTGGGGAGTGCAAGTGCACCACAAACAAGTTGTATATGCCCCCCCTTTGTGACCCCTTGGAGGAACAGGGAGAGGTTTGTCCTCAGTAGCCAAGTGCATGAGGTCCCAAGACAGCAAGCACAGAGCAAGGAGGACTCACAGATTCATCCATGTGTGAGCCTAAGAACTCACTGTTGGTCAAAGTGAGATATGAACTCTTGCTAAGTGAGAAGGCATGGAGGTGTCATCCCTGCCAGAGGCATGATTATGAACCACTAATCTCAAGCCCCCATTCTCCTCCAAGAAGAGCAAGCATGCTTGAGGAATCTGTCTGTGCTTCTTGTGCAAGGCCTTAGACTTCCTCCTTCTTCTGCCTGTGCAGTGGAAGGGAGTCTGGGGACAAGGAAGAGGATGAAGATGAGATAAATGATGATGAAGTTGATGACAAGGTAAAATGACAAAAGTGTTTCTTCCCTTTCCTCTCACAAGTCTTGCTGGTCTCCCACATTTAGGGGATGATCAAGGCTGGACACAAAGACATAATACCAGGCAGAGGATCTGCCACTAGAAGGGCCACTGCAGCAGGAGGATCCTCCCTCCTTCGCTGCAGACTTTTGAAAAAGGCTGGGGCAACTGCAGATGCAGCAGTGGCAAACCACACAGTAGTGGAAGGCGTGAGAGGTAACTCCTTCTCCTCAACCAGGTTGTCTGGAAATTCACAAAAGATGGACTACCAAGGATTTTAAGCGTATGCCACATCTTTTGTCGATAATCTTTGAGATGACACCATCTTAGTAACTTTTTAAGAGGTGCTAAATAATGAGCAGGTGGACATACACTGCTGGTTTATTAGGAAAGCAGGCCGCTTATAAAGCGGCGTGCGGACGTCATACAAAGGAATACAATAGGATACAGGTGACCCAAGGTCAATTACTCTCAATGCTAATTTGGACAGGCAAACACAAATAACATAAAAAATCAAAGTGCAAGAACTGACACAATAATATTCTAACACATAAAAAGTAAACAGGCATAAATAAATCAGTAACAGATATGTATTCACATAGATAAAATGTGGCTATTTGGTTTGACCTAGGCTTGTAGGAGCGTCACCATAGAAAACGGGAAGTTCACCATAGAAAACCCGTTGGCGGGGGACTTTGTCTCCCCCCAAGACTTCTCTGCCAACAGCTTGGCTGTCGACGTGCCGGAGGGGTGGGACAGCCTGTGGATGACGTCAAACACCAGACGGCGGTGGGAGGCGGGTACCAGGGGGCGAGGTTGGCTGGTGCTTATGTCGCACAGCAGTGTTGGCCCCCCAGGGGCGAGAGGCACATCCTTCCACTTGAGCAACGTGATGGTGGTGCGGTAGGCTGGAGTCTCTGGGTCGGTGGTCTGCTCCCAGGCGAGGTCCTCATAGTTGATCCTGAGCTGCACCACATTGAGCTTGATCCTGGAGAGGGCGTCCGCTACAGGGTTCTTTCTGCTGGGGAGGTACTTGATTATGCAGGTGAACTCCGTGATGGGTGCGAGATGCCGCTGCTGCCTGGAAGACCATGCGTCCCCCTGCTTTGTGAAGGTGTGGACCAGCGGCTGGTGGTCTGTCCAAACTGTGAAGGGCGTACCCTCCATGAGGAACTTGAAGTGACGTACCGCCTGATATACTGCGCAGACGTACCGCCCGATATACTGCGCAGAATTCCCTGTTGAAGGTGCTGTATCGGGATTTGGCAGGGCTGAACTTCTTGCTGAAGAAGGCGATGGGCTGTGGGGCTCCAGCAACGACCTGCTCCAGGACGGCCCCACAGGCGATGTTGCTGGCGTCTGTCGTCAGCTGAAGGGGGGTGTTGGGTTTCCGGTGGGCCAAGGCAGTTGCCTCAGCGATGGTGGCCTTCATCAGGGAGAAGGCCTGCTGCTGGTCGGGTCCCCAAACTAAGGACTTCGGGTGGCCCTTCGGGATCTCCGTCAGGGGGGCCATGGTGTGCGTGACCCCGGGCATGAACCTCCTGTAGTACTTGACCATCCCGAGGAATTCTTGTACGGCCTTGACAGAGGTAGGGGTGGGGAACCTGGTAACGGCTGCGACCTTCGATGCAAGTGGACGGACACCCTCCGGGGAGATCTCGAGGCCCAGGAAGTCAGCTTTTTCGATGCTGAAGGTGCATTTATCAAACCTGACGACGAGGCCGTTCTCCTGTAGGTGCTGCACGACCTTTCAGATGTGCCGCAGGTGCTCTATGGGGGATCTCGAAAAAATCAGAATGTCATCTACATAACAGATGCAGAAGTTCAGGTCCCCCAGGATGCTGTCCATCAGTCTCTGGAAGGTTGCCCCCGTGTTCCTCAGGCCAAAGGTAGAGAAGGCAAAGACATAGGACCCGAAGGGCGTGATGATGGCGGTTTTGGGGATGTCCTCTGGAGCAACTGGTACTGGAAGCAGGACTTCAAAAGGTCTAGTTTAGAGAATATTTTGGCCCCGTGAAAGGAGGCCATGAGATCTTGCATGTTTGGGAGGGGGTAATGATCTGGTTCAGTTGCGAGGTTGAGCCGCCTGTAGTGACTACTTGAGGCCTTCCTGCATATGCCCACCCGCTCCATCTCGGCGAATGCATCCTTGGCCTCCTGAAGGCGCGAGGGGGAAGCCTCCAGAACTTTGCGTGCGTTGGGGAGCCCTTTGTCTTAATGTGGTGGTAGATTCTGTGCTTTACAGGGGCTCCAGGCACCTGGCACAGTTCGAGCTTGAAGACTTCTGGGAACTCCTTCAGCAGTTGGGAGTACTGGTGCGGGGCGACAGAGCAGATGGCGGGCGCGCTGGGGCTCGTCGCCAGGGGGAGGGACTGGCAGGAGTCAGTATCCAATAGACGCTTGCGACTGACATCGACTGCCAGACCGAAGTGGGCGAGGAAGTCCGCGCCCAGGTGTGGGGTCCTCACGTCCACGACTATGAAGTTCCAAGTGTACCTCCGGCTGAGGATTGAGATCGACAGGAGCCTGGTGCCATAGGAGAGGATGGGGACCTGTTGGCGGCCGTCAGGAAGGCAGCCGGGTCCGGCGGGCATTTGCGGTCCTCTCTGGATGGCGGGAACACTGATCGAATGGCCCCAGTGTCAACCAGCATCATCCTGCCGGAGATGGTGTCGCGGATGTAGAAGCCTACTGGTTTTGGGCTCCTGGGTTCCTCTGCTGCCATGGCGGCCTGTTCTGTTGGCCGCCGCCTCCCCCGTTTTTTGGATGGGCGAAAGAGCAGGGGGGTTGGCAGTTCCGGGTGTCCTTGCCGTACCGCTGATGGTAGTAGCAAGGCCCCGGTGGATGCTTCTTGTGGTGGTAGGGCCGCCCCCTGGTGAAGGCGCTTATCTCCTCCTCCACGTTTTCCTGTGGCTGGAGGGAGCTGACGGGGTGTGCAGGAGTGGATGCCCGCTTCGCTGAACTTGTGGAGTCCGTCAGTTGCTGCGCCGTCCTGATCAGGTCCCTGAGCGGCATTGTATAAGGCTCGAGGATCTGGGTTTGGACCTCCGGTCAGGCTTATCTCCAACTGCCTGCCACTGCTGTCCATCTCAGGAAGGGTGAGGAGGTCCTGGATCACACCCCACATCTCCAGGAGGTTTTAGTCGTGTCGAGGGTTGTTCATGAGATCAAGGGCGCGGGCGGCCCTCTTGGAGACCGGCAGGGAACAGGTCTCAACGAGCGAGGCCTTCAGGTTTGGGTAGGTGACGGGACGTGCAGCAGACACCCTCGGGACGAGCTTCTTGCAGACCTCTTCTGGAAGGGCGTTAATCACAGTGTCTGCCTGCAGCACCTCATCGGTAAGTCCCACCAGCCTGAACTGCCCCACGACCCTGTAGAGCCATGATGATGGGTTGCTATGTGTGAAGGGCGGCAGCTTTATGGCGAGGGCGGAGTTTGTTTGTTCCGTCAGGATGGGCAGCGTGCAGGGAGCAGGTACCGGCGTGGAGGTGCACGCGAGCCCTGGCTCGGGGAAGGGTGCGGGCGGGTTGTGTATAAGGGAAATGTCTGAGTCTGCGAAGTTTGCGGTTAACTGTATGTGGGAGGGAATGTCCACGTCCATACTTACTATTGCCGTCTTACAGGGAGTGGGTTACTCACGTCAACACGCGCCGTGTTTAGTCCGTTAGGGGCGTGGGGTAGTTCATGGAGCCAAGACTAGGTCACCTTATGAGTCCGCTAATGGCTCCGGGAACCACTCTGGGGTCACCACTTTAAGAGGTGCTAAATAATGAGCAGATGGACATGTATTGCTGGTTTATTAGGAAAGCAGACCGCTTATAAAGCCGCATGCAGACGTAATACAAAGGAATACAATAGGATACAGGTGACCAGAGGTCAATTACTCTCAACGTTAATTCGGACAGGCAAACACAAATAACATAAAAGATCAAACTGCAAGAAATGACACAATAATATTCTAACACATATAAAAAGTAAACAGGCATAAATAAATCAGTAACAGATACGTATTTACAAAGATATAATGTGGCTATTTGGCTTGACCTAGGCTTGTAGGAGAGTCAATGTAGAAAATGGGAAGTTCACCATAGAAAACCTGTTGAGTGGGGACTTTACACCTTGAACATCACAATCAGATGAGTAAGAGGGCAAGGCAGCTGCTTGCAGGTGTGGCACCATCAATGGCTATGTCATCCTCTAAGAAGAGGGTATGACTAGGTTTCTTTTCCACTCGAGTGCCATCCTCTGCAAAGCAGTAGCACTATAGCAGGAAGGGGGATAGTAATGGCAGATGGCAGGAAAAAGAGCCAAAAGGATTTGGGGGCAGAATTTGGGGTGTATTCCCCCCGAAGAAGCCATGAATACTTCTTGGCCTTCTTCCTCTTACCAAACTTCTCCCACTGACAGGAAGACCAACCAGCACACTCCTTACAGAAGGATAGATGAGTACATGCCCTCCTGCCGTTGCAGAAGACATGACCCACACACATGGAGGAGCACAGCAAGATGACCTTACACTACGACGGTTGAAGAAAAGGTGCTTGGTGACAGTAGGTGAGTGAGGGATATTCCTCCACTCAACCTCTTAACCACCTTGTTACCAAATGCAATGACCATCACCAGCTCGCACTATAGGATAGTCTAAAATAACAGATGATAGTTTGTATTTCCTGGTAAGCCATTGAGTTTTTCCCACTCAAATAATTTTAGTTCATGGCCAAGGAATTAATACTTCTAATACAATAATGCTGAAACTAAAAAGACAATAAGATTAAGGACATTAAACCAGACACCTAGTATACTGAGACTGTGCACCTCATGACGCTCTCATTGTACATGTATAGGATGCCATTTGGGATCATGGACAGTGGTAATACTGTAGTTAGCATTCACATATGTTTACCTACGTAGAGTACTGCCCTTGAATTGCCAGTTGCATAGCATATGAATTACTTATCATACAGAAGTGAATTAATTCAAGTGCCACACAAAAAACTATATAATGATAACTTCATAATTACTTGTGCCCAATAGTGCTGAAATAGGACTGAATATAAGATTTATGTATTGGTCTATGATATGATTATTACACTATCATAATGTTCGTCATTAAAAAAAAATTTCTTGACCATTAAACTTTTCATTATTATATTTCATATATCTCTTCAGACTGATGACAAAATTTATATCAAGTTTTGTAGATTGTACCAATTTTGCAGGTTGCAAATGCAAACACTTTTTTTTTAGAGTAAAAACTTTAAATTCAAAACAGAGCTAAGTATTGTCCTTTTTCTCCCTATTGCTGTACTACTTTTAAAAATTTAGCGGTAAATGACAACTTGTTCACTGACAAAGAACGTTCTTATTTCCATGAAAAATCCTTCTTTGTTACCATATGTATATGAATATACAGTATACTTATTCATGACAAAACTTTTGTTTTCACCATATATTATCAATCAACACGGCCTTCAGCAGATAATAGCCTACACGCTGAATCGACGCTATGAAACTGTTATTATTTCCAAGAAAAACATTAGGCTACTATATGTTACAGAAGATATATAAATATGTACTTATTCTTGCCAAAAAATCTTACCTATACTTATTCATGGTAAAGAATGATAGTGCTTTTGTTATGGTTAGCTTTTTTTTTTTTTTTGCTTCGAAAAGTTCTCTACATTCAAATTTACAGCAGTAAAAAAAGTTTGCATTTCATGAATGATCTAACAATGCACTTGCCCTGTTGATGGAATATTCTGGACCCACATTTGTTCACGTTTTGATGTTCATTCCCATGATGTTGGTACTAAACACAACATTCATTTACCGTTTTCCGTTATGCCATCACGAATATTTTCTTGAGAAGGCATTTTCTTAAGCAACTTGGTCCTGCTATACCACTGGTACTGATTAGCACTACCGTTACTTTAACTAATATTTTCAAAGCTCTTCGTTGGGTGAGTCAGTAGAGCTGTGGAATGGAACGTGCTAGGCCGGAGTTTGATTCCCCGGCTGGCTGATGAAGAGTTAGAGGAATTTATTTCTGGTGATAGAAATTCATTTCTCGCTATAATGTGGTTCGGATTCCACAATAAGCTGTAGGTCCCGTTGCTAAGTACCCAATTGGTTCTTAGTCACGCAAAATAAGTCTAATCCTTCGGGCCAGCCCTAGGAGAGCTGTTAATCAGCTCAGTGGTCTGGTAAAACTAAGGTATACTTAACTTATACTTAACTAATATTTTCCACTCTAAAAATGTTCACATTCATGAGTCTAGTGTTGCAAAAAAAATATAGTAGCATTTCTTTGTTTTCAGGAAGTGGAAAAAATGAATGGTACAGCCTTATTTCTTCCTGTTTGCAACAGCCAACGGCAAGGTTGTAAGCACCAACCATATTGACATCCCTAGTTATAGCTTCCATCAGCTGTGCAGAGTGGGTGAAGTGCACAATCTAATTTTATAAGTCTCTGACAAAGCTAGGTGGAAACAGAAAAGACCATCGACAAAAGTAGAAGACAATTTCAAAATCTGTGAGCACAAAAAAAAAAAAAAAAAAATCGATTGCAGACCAAATATTATCTACACAGAATGTAAGAAGTGGCTATTTTGGAAGATATACACCTTTTGAGGAATAAGATCTTACTACCACCTTTTGAGGAATAAGATCTTACTACCACCTATTGAGGAATAAGATCTTACTACCACCTTTAAAGGCTTCCTTCGTACCGAAGTGACAGACTTTTGAAAATAGTTTGTATGTAGTTCTTAATATTTAACACGCAAACTAAATATGTGCCTAATAACATTAAAACTCAGAACTGACCTTTATGCTTATGCTTTTGAGGCAAAAGCCGTGGGAGCTCAAGTGAATGACAAATGTTTCGAAAATTCTGGATACGCAATGCTTGTTTCTCTTCATGTGCAGTTAAATGTGAATTAATGAATAACATTCTCGTTCCTGAAAGTAAAATACATAGAGGGAAATACTTCCAAATTATAGTCAATTCACAATTTTAATACTTTCAACAGCTTATATTACCTAACACTGTTCTGTCCAATATTGGAGGTTACTACTTGAAGCAAAAGGATATATAGTATATTTGTGGTTCTTCATCTTTATCCTTTTCAGTACTGGAGGTTACTAATTGAAGCAAAAGGATTATAGCCTATTTCTTGGTTATACATCATGATCTTTTTTAGTACTGGATGTTACTACTTGAGTAAAAGGATTATAGCCTATTTGTGATTCTTCATCTTGGTCCTTTTCAATATTGGTGGTTACTACTTGAAGCAAAAGGATTATAGCCTATTTGTTGGTTATACATCTTGATCTTTTTCAATACTGGAGGATACTACTTGAAGCAAAAGGATATATAGCCTATTTGTGGCTCTTCATCTTGATCCTTACCAATATTGGAAGTTACTACTTGAACCAAAAGCATACATAGTGTATTTGTGGTTATTCATCTGTATCCTTTTCAATATTGGATGTTACTACTTGAAGGAAAAGGATATATAGTCTATTTATGGTTCTTCATTTTGATAATTTTCAATATTAAAGGTTAGTACTTGGAGGAAAAGGATTATAGCCTATTTGTGATTCTTCATCTTTATCATTTTCAATATTGGAGGTTACTATTTGAAGCAAAGGGATGATAGCCTATTTGTGGCTCCTCATCTTGATCTTTTTCAATATTGGAGGTTTCTACTTGAAGCAGAAGGACATATAGTATAAATGTGGTTCTTCATCTTGTTCCTTTTCAATATAGGACGTTACAACTTGAAGCAAAAGGATGGTAGCCTATTTGTGATAATTCATTTTTATCCTTTTCAATATTGGAGGTTACTATTTGAAGCAGAAGGATATATAGCCTATTTGTGATTCCTGATCTTGATAATTTTCAATATTGGAGGTTACTTCTTGAAACAGAAAGATATATAGACTATTTGTGGTTCTTCATCTTGATCCTTTTCAATATTGGAGGTTACTACTTGAAACAGAAGGATATATAGCTTGTTGGTTGTTTTTCACCTTGATCCTTTTCGATATTGGATGTGACTACTTGAAGTAAAAGAATTATAGCTTATTTGTGGTTCTTCACCTATATCCTTTTCAATACTGGGAGGTTACTACTTGAAGCTAAAGGATTATAGCCTAATTGTGATTTCTCATCTTTATCCTTTTCAATATTGGAGGTTACTACTTGAAGCAAATAGATTATAGCCTATTGGTGATTCTTCATTTTTATCCTTTTCAATATTAGAGGTTACTAGTTGAAGCTAAAGGATTATTGAATAATTGTGGTTCTCCATCATTATCCTTTTCAATATTGGAAGTTAGTACTTGAAGGAGAAGGATATATAGACTATCTGTGGTTCTTCACGTTGATAGTATATTTGTGTCCATCATCTTTATCCTTTTCAACATTGGAGGTTACTACCTAAAGCAAAAGGACTGTAGCGCATTTGTGGTTCTCCATCTTCATCCTTTTCAATATTGGAGGTTACTACTTGAAGCAGAAGGATATATACTGTAGACTATCTGTGGTTCTTCACCTTGATAGTATATCTGCGGTCCCTCATCTTTATCCTTTTCAACATTGGAGGTTACTACTTGAAGCTAAAGGATTATAGCCTATTTGTGGTTCTTCATCTTTATCCTTTTCACTTTTGGAGATTGCTACTTGAAAAAAAAGGATATATAGCCTATTTGTGGTTCTTCATCTTGATCCTTTTACGTATTAGAGGTTACTACTCGAACCAAAAGGATTATAGCCTATTTGTGACTCTTCATTTTTATCCTTTTCAATATTGGAGGTTACCACTTGAAGCAAAGGGATTATAGTGTATTTGTGGCTCCTCATCTTGACCTTTTACAATATTGGAGGTTACTATTTGAAGTAGAAGGATATATAGTCTACTTGTGGTTCTTCATCTTGATCATTTTCAATATTGGAGGTTATTACTTGAAGCAAAAGGATTATGGCCTATTTGTGGTTCTTCATCTCAATCCTTTTCAATATTGGAGGTTACTACTTGAAGCAAAAGGATTATACTATATGTGGTTCTTCATCTTTATCCTTTTCAATAACTTGAAGCAAAATGATATATAGTGTATTTGAGCTTCTTTATCTTTATCTTTTTCAATATTGGAAGATACTACTTGAAGCAAAAGGATATATAGTATATTTCTGGTTCTTCATCTTCATCCTTTTCAATATTAGAGGTTACTACTTGAAGCAAAAGGATATATAGCATATTTGTGGTTCTTCCTCTTGATTCTTTTCAATATTGTGGGTTACTACTTGAAGCAAATGGATATATAGCCTATTTGTTCGTTATACATCTTTATCCTTTTCAATATTGGAGGTTAGTACATGAAGCCAAGGATTATAGCCTATTTGTGATTCTTTATCCTCATCCCTTTCAGTATTGGAGGTTACTACCAGAAGCAAAAGGATTATAGCCTATTTGTGGTTCTTCATCTTTATCCTTTTCAATATTGGATGTTACAACTTGAAGGAAAGGAAATATAGCCTATTTCTGTTTCTTCATCTTTATCGTTTTCAATATTGGAGGTTACTGCTTGAAGGAAAAGGATTATAGCCTATTTGTGGTTCTTCATCTTTATCCTTTTCAATATTGGATGTTACAACTTGAAGGAAAGGCAATATAGCCTATTTCTGTTTCTTCATCTTTATCCTTTTCAATATTGGATGTTACAACTTGAAGGAAAGGAAATATAGCCTATCTCTGTTTCTTCATCTTTATCCTTTTCAATACTGGAGGTTAGTACTTGAAGCAAAAGTATTATGGCCTATTTGTTGGTCTCCATCTTTATCCTTTTCAATATTGGAGGTTACTACTTGAGGCTAAAGAATTATAGCTTATTTCTGTTCTTCATCCTTACCCTTTTCAATATTGGAGGTTACTACTTGAAGCAAAAGGATATACAGGCAATTTGTGGTTCTTCATATTGATTCTTTTCAATATTAGAGGCTACTACTCGCAGCAAAAGGATATATAGCCTATTTATTATTCTTCATCTTGATACTTTTCAATATTGGAGGTTACTTCTTGAGGCAAAAGAATATATAGCCTCTTTGTGGTTCTTCATCTTGATCCTATTCAATATTGGATGTTATTACTTGAAGGAAAAGGGTTATAGCTTATTTGTGGTTCTTAATATTGATCCTATTCAGTATTGAAGTTACTACTTGAAGCAAAAGAATATATAGACTGTTTGTGGTTCTTCATCTTGATCCTATTCAATACTGGATGTTTTTATTTGAAGCAACAGGATTATAGCCTATTTGTGGTTCTTCATCTTTATCCTTTACAATATTGGAGATTAGTACTTGAACCAAAACAAGTACAGTCTATTTGTGGTTCTTCATCTTGACATTTTTCAATGTTGGAAGTTACTATTTAAAGCAAAAGGATATAGCCTATCCGTATTCCTTCATGCTTATCCTTTTCAATATTGGAGGTTACTATGTGAGAGAGGTGCGAAATAATGAGCAGGAAGACAAGTACTGCTAGTCTATTGATGAAGCGATCCACTTATAAAGCGGCGTGCGGACATGTGCATACTTCGCAGAGACCACGGGTACAAAGATTTACAGGTGACCTGAGGTCAAGCTATTTCTCTACAAAAACAGGACAGGTACATACAGAAAACATAATGATTAGCGATGTCTGGTCTGTTACAAAAATACTCTGTTACAAATACATAATGCATGGTCACTTGTACAGACAATAAAATATACAATTCACAATAATGATAATAATATGTGTTCGGCCGACCCCAGGTCGAATGTGAAGGCGCTGCAGAAAACGGCCCTGCTTTCTCGATGTCAACTGGAGGGGGTGGCCGCCTTTCCCGGCACCCTCTGGAGCAGTGTGTTGGGGTGCCACCCTGTCTGGTTTCGGGGTTTTCCAGGGACGCCCACGACGTTTTCTTGTACATGGGGCTGGCCGGGGGTTTGCTATATCCTGCGGGAAGCTTTGGGAACCGCCCCCGACGTCCTCCTCCAAGAATGTGGGCTTGAGGCGGTCTACTGATATGCAGTCTTCCCTTTCGTGGACGGCTACCCGGAATGCCTTTTTGTCCCTTTCGAGCATGAGGCAAGGTCCTCTGTAGGGCCTGGTTAAGGGTGGCTGCACGGCGTCGTCCCTGACAAAGACGTGGGTGGCGGAGGACATGTAAGAAGTGCAAAAGAAACGAGCAGGTAAAAGTGACTGCTACTTTATTACAGATCCAGGCAGTTTATATAGTGGCAGACTGGCGTCGAGCCGCAAAAGACAATGAGATTGTGTGTGACCTGAGGTCAATAATAATTAACTATAATATACAGCAAACAAGTACAGTTTACAATATAAAGGCAGACACAATTCCAATGTGGATATAATCTTGATGCCTGTGAATAAAGAAAAACAAGATACACAATCGATAACAGGTGATCAAATACATATATAGTTTAACTGATTGAAATTGCGTGACCTGGCACGTTCAGCATGACTAATTGTATGGCGAAGAAACTGGGAAGTCACCATAGAAAACTTGCTCAGTGGAGACTTAGCGAATGACACATTCGCTGGAGACTCTGCTGATGGCTCTGAGGGTGACGTTACAGACAGACCGGGAGGCATGTAGGGAGACGTCCTGTCGGTGTATGTCCTCTGGCAGGGGGCAAACTTCCCAACCCTGTCACGGAGCCTCTGTGTTGCTATGCCGTCCCTGTCTTCTGCGACGAGTTCCCCCGGGACTTCCAGGGTCTCCCTGTAGACTTTTTCTGCTGAGGAGGGGTCGCCGTTGGCTCTGGGGGCTGTTCTCAATCCGAGGAGGACCCAGGGCAGCTGGTACTTCCAATTCTCATAGGTGTAATGAGCCATGAAGGACGCCTTCAGGGACCTGTGGAACCCTTCCACCATTCTGTTGGCTGTGGGGTTGTAGGCAGTGGTGCTGTGATGAGTGGTCCCCAGCAGGCATGCCAGGGCGGTCCACGTCGACGTCGTGGGTCTTCTTTCCACATCAGGAGAAGCAAGATACCTTCTAACAGTCGTTGACCGCTCCACCAGGTGGCCCGAAGCTACGCCCATGGAAGAAGCCACCTCCAGTGCGTGCGCAGAAGCCCTCCTCTCCAGCTGGATCAGCCGGTTCGGTGTCCCGGACCACATAACGACAGACAGACGTCCCGCTTTCCTATCCGAAAGAAGGTATCTTGCTCCTACTGATGTGGGAAGAGGACCCACAACGTTGACGTGGATGTGCCCGAAGCGTCTCTTTGGCTGGGGAAACTCGCCCACCCCAGACTCAGTGTGCCGCCCTACTTTGCTGGCCTGACACTGCATGCATTGCCTTGCCCAGGCCATCGCGATCTTCCGTATGCCGTGCCAGACGAACTTCTCCATCAGTAGCCTGGTCGTCATCCTTCCGGAGGGGTGGGATAGGCCGTGGATGACGTCGAAGACAAGCCAACATCGGGAGGTGGGCACCAGGGGGCGAGGGTGTACGGTGTTCATGTCACTCAGCAGTGTTGACCCTCCAAGGCCGAGGGGCACGTCCTCCCACTTCAGCGATGTGACGGCTGTGCGGTAGGTTGGGGTCTCTGGGTCGGTGACCTGTTTGCGGGCGATGGGCGGGGGGTCCTACTGATGACTTGTTCCAGGACAACTCCGCAGGCGACATTGCTGGCGTCTGTCGTCAGCGTGAGGGGAGCGTTGGGGTCCTGGTGGGCCAAAGATGTTGCCTTGGTGAGGGCGGCCTTCGTTAGGAGGAAGGCCTTCTGCTGGTCGGGGCCCCACATTAAGGTCTTTGGCTACCCTTGAAGACCTCCATCAGGGGGGGCCATGGTGTGCATGAGCCCCGGGATGAATCTCCTGTAGTAGTTGACCATTCTGAGGAATTCTTGTACGGCCCTGATGGAGGTAGGGGTGGGGAACTTCTCGACAGACTCGACCTTCGACGACATTGGGTGGACGTCCCCTAGGGATATCTCGTGGCCCAGGAATTCCACCTTCTCGACGCCGAAGGTGCACTTGTCAAATCTGATGATGAGTTCACTCTCCTGCAGGTGCTGCAGGACCTTCCGGATGTGCCACAGTAGTTCCTTCTGGGATATGGAAAAAATTAGGATATCATCGACGTAGCAGACGCAGAAGTCCAGGTCCCCCAGGATGCTGCCCATCAGCCTCTGGAAGGCCGTGCCCGCGTTCCTCAGACCGAAGGTGGAGAAGGCGAAAGACGTAGGACCCGAAGGGCATGACGATGGCAGTTTTGGGGATGTCTCCTGGCGCTACTGGTACCTGAAAATATGATTTTAAGAGATCTAACTTTGAGAATATTTTGGTTCTGTGGAAAGAGGCCGTTATGTCCTGCATGTTTGGTAGAGGGTAGTGGTCGGGTTTTGTAGCGAGGTTGAGCTGCCTGTAGTCACCACAGGGCCTCCAGGTGCCATCCGCTTTCTGCACCATGTGAAGAAGGGAGGCTCACAGGCTGGGAGCCATCTTGCATATGCCCATTCTTTCCACCTCAGCAAAGGCCTTCTTGGCCTCCTGAAGGCGCTATTGGGGGAAGCCATCGGAACTTCGTGTGCATTGGGTGGCCCCTTTCTTTTGATGATATAACCTATGTTTGGCAGGGGCCCCGGGCACCTGGCGAAGCTCGGGTTTGAAGACTTCTGGGAATTCCTTCAGGAGGGAACCATACTGGTGGGACACGATGGAACAGACGGCGGGCTCCCTGGGGCCCGGCGACAAGGGCAGGGACTGGCAGGACTCGGTGTCCAGCAGGCGTTTGCGGCCGATATCGATGGGTGAGGAAGTCCGTACCGAGGAGCAGGGTCCTAACGTCCGCGACGATAAATTTCCACCTGTAACTCCGGCCAAGATGGAGATCAACAGGAGCTTTGTGACATAGGAGAGGACGGGGACCCGTTGGCGGCCATCAGGGAGGCATTCGGGTCTGGCGGACGGCTGCGGTCCTCTCTGGAAGGCAGGAACACTGACTGCATGGCTCCGGTGTCGATCAACATCATCCTGCCGGAGATGGTGTCGTGGTAAAAGCCTACTGGTGCAGGGCCCCTGGGTGTTTCAGTTGCTGCTGCCATGGCAGCCTGTGTGGGTGGCCACCGCCTCCCCCGTTTTTTGGAGGGAAGAAAAGGCAGGGGGCTTCACATTTCTGGGCAGCTTTCCCGAACCTCTGGTGGTAATAGCAAAGCCCTGGCCTCTCCTTCTTCTGCTGGTGGGATGGCTTCCTCTGGGCGACGACGTTGATGCCCTCTGTGGTGGGGTTCTCTGGCTGAAGGGAGTTGATGGGGTGTGCGGGCATGGACACCCACTTTGCTGCCTTTGTGGAGTTCGTCAGCTGCAGCGCTACCCTGATCAGGTCCTCGACCGGCAGGGTGTATGCCTCTGTGATCTGCCCACGGACCTCTGGCAGTAGCTGCCGCAGGAAGATCTCTCTCAACAGGCTGATTTCTTTGCGCCTGCCACTGCTGTCAGTCTCGGGGAGGAGGAGGAGGTCCTGGAGGGCATGCCACGTTTCCAAGAGGGCGAGGTTGAGGGCGTGGGCAGCTCTCTTGGAGACCGGCAGGGAGCAGGACTCAACGAGAGTGGCTTTTAACTCCTGGAAGGTGGCGAGGCTTGGCATTGTCATTAACCACGGGGCGATCTTCTTGTATATCTCCTCCGGGAGGCCGTTGATGGCGATGTCTGCCTTCAACACCTCGTCGGTTAAGCCTGCTACCCTGAATTGCCCCTCGACCTTGTAGAACCAGGACGCTGCATTTTGATTGGTGAATGGTGGCAGCCTTATGCTGAGGGCCACCTTTGGTTGGTCTGTCAGGGGGGGTCATCGCGCAGGGTGCAGGTACTGGTGTGGAGGAGCACGCGGGAGGGGGTTGCGCTGGGAGAGGCGCCTGCCTCCGAGAAGTTCGCTGTAATTTGTATGTGGTTGGGAATATCTGCGTCCATGCTCATTCCGTGCTCTCACTTGGAGTGTGAGGGAACACTTGTGTCAATACACGCTTGGGAGCATGACGTGTGGGTCCGCTAATGATGCCGGTAATGCCTGAACGCTTTGTTAGAGCGCCGTAGTTAGTCCGTTAGGGGCGTGGGTTGGTTCATCGGGCCAAGGCTTAGTCACCGTTTGGATCTGTTAATGGCTTCCAGGAACCACTCCGGGGGTCACCACTGTGAGAAAGGTACGAAATAATGAGCAGGAAGACAAGTACTGCTACTTTATTGATGAAGCGATCCGCTTATAAAGCACCGTGCGGATGTCTGCATATAACGCAGAGACTGTGGGTACAAAGATTTACAGGTGACCTGAGGTCAAACTATTTCTCTACAAAAACAGGACAGGTACATACAAAAAACATAATGATTAACGATGTCTGGTCTGTTACAAAAATACTCTGTTACATACTGTATACATAATGCATGGTCACTTGAACAGACAATAAAATATACAATTCACAATAATGATAATATGTGTTCGGCCAACCCCAGGTCGCATATGAAGGCGCCGCGGAAAACAGGATGTTCATTACAGAGAACTCGTTGAGCGAGGACTTTACAACTACTTAAAGCAAAAGAACTGTAGCCTATTTGTGGTTCTTCATCTTTACCCTTTTCAATATTGGAGGTTACTACTTGAAGCAAAAAGATATATAGCCTATTTGTGGTTGTTATCTTTATCATTTTCAATAATGGAGGTTACTACTTGAAGCAAATGAATTATACCCTATTTGTGGTTCTTCATACTGATCCTTTTTAATAGTGGAGGTTACTACTTGAAGCAGAAGGATATATATCCTATTTGTGGTCCTTATCTTTATCCTTTTCAACAATGGAGGTTACTACTTGAAGCAAATGAATTATACCCTATTTGTGGCTCTTCGTCTTTATCTTTTTCAATATTGGAGATTAGTACTTGAAGCAAAGGGATTATACCCTATTTGTGATTCTTCATCTTCATCCTTTTCAATACTGGAGGTTGCTGGTTGAAGCAAAAACGATTATAGCCTATTTGTTGTGCTTCATCTTTATCCTTTTCAATATTGGAGTTCACTACTTGAATCATAAACATTTTATCCTATTTGTGGTTCTTCATCTTTATCCTTTTCATTATTGGAGGTTACTACTTGTAGGAGAAGGGTATATAGCCTATTTGTGGTTCTTCATCTTGGTCCTTGTCAATACTGGAGGTTAATAGTTGAAGCAAAAAGATTATAGCCTATTTGTTAGTTATATATCTTAATCCTTTTCAATATTGGAGGTTACTACTTGAAGAAAAAGGATTGTAGCCTATTTGTGGTTATTCTACTTGATCCTTTTCAATATGTGAGGTTACTAATTGAAGGAAAAGGATTATGGCCTATTTTTTGTTATTCATCTTTACTCTTTTCAATATTGGAGGTTACTACTTGAAGCAGAAGGATATATAACCTATTTGTGGTTCTTCATATCGATAATTTTTTCAATATTGTAGGTTACTACTTGAAGCAGAAGGATATATAGCCTATTTGTCGTTATTCATCTTGATCCTTTTTAATATTGGAGGTTACTACTTGAAGCAAAAGTATTATAGCCTATTTGTGGTTCTTCATCTTTATCCTTTTTCAGTTTTGGAGGTTACTACTTGAAGCAAAAGGATTATAGGCTATTTATGGTTCTTCATCTTTATCCTTTTTAATATTGGAGGTTATTACTTGAAGAGAAAGGATTATAGCCTATTTGTGTTCTTCATCTTTATTCTTTTCAATATAGGAGGTTACTACTTGAAGAAAAAGGGTTATAGTCTATTTGTGGTTCTTCATCTTGATCCTTTCCAATATTGGAGGTTATTACTTGAAGTGATTTAACTACTTCTTGTAATGTCTCCTTCTAACACTTGATCATTTTCTTTTTCTTTCCACCAGCACCATTGGCAGATGCTCCTGCCAGAGGGGTCGTACCCTCTGACTGCCTTTTTAATGCCCTTTGGGGCTAAGGAATGAACCTAGCCTTCTTTCATAGGCTAAGAAATATAATTCTGGTATATTAATCATAAATTTTTCTTACTCTTGAATCTGTTGTTTATTTTCCTTGTAATTTAAATTCTGAGTCCGTGACTTGCAAAGCCCATGTACTTTACATACATGACTGTCCTTCATTGTACTTAGCTTCATGCTGCAAGTCACCTGTGTTTTTAGTGCCATGTCTGGCACCGTGCTGCCGCGTACAAGTATCGGGGCATCACCTAACATAAGACCATGAATACTTCATTGTAACGCTTCCTCAAGGCGCCCTAACACTATGACTTTGGACTGTCAAAGTAGCATTACTAATTAAGTGCATGACTAGCCTTAGAATTAGCTCCGTTCTAATTCTATTATTATTTCTCCGTGTTGTTACCTAGACTTATGAAATATTAGTTTGTAGAATGCTTTAATACTGAATTTGCTATAATGCTGCTTTAACGTAATAACATAAGAGGTATACGAATTTAACTTGCTGTGTAACATAACTACATAATGTCAAATTTAAAAATCAATGAGATGTATTTTTGCATTTGATTTAATTGCAGAATAAATGATTTTTCTGAAATGTAATTTTACAACAATAGGAAAGTAGAGAGAGTTATCGGATTGTTCAGTTGAGTTCACTTAGTTGTTGACATTTCCACCCAATTCAAGGTGCAATTGTCAACTTTGTCGGGGAACTGTAATGTGGGAAACCCAACTTCCAAACTGATTTATAAAATAATTGTAATATTTTTCATACTGATAACTAAAGGAGGAAAGGCGTGAGAGATTCAGCCCCTACACAACTTTCTCTCCATGCTCCCCTTTTGGTACATAATTTTATCTTTCCTAAGACCTGGTGACTGTTTGAAACACCTCCTTTCAGATAAAGGTGAGTGGAGACGGAAGCCTGCTGAAACCCACCAGAAAAGTTGAGTCCACACAGAAACTGGCGAACATGGATTGCCAGAGGTCACCAGGATTTGGAAGGTCTTCACACAGAAAACAGAGGTCACAACCCATGTTAGTTGGCCACCATCTTGAACCCTGAGGGCAGACGCTAGTGCTCCTAACGCCCTCTGGAAAGAGCAGGAAAATAAGCTGGTGAGGTTATAAAAATGGCCCAGTCAGCCGACTCTCCCTCAGAAACCCTTCTGGCTCCAGATCCAAGACACCTGTCCCTTGTTGCTCCGTTTGAGCTATTCCCATGGCCACTTTGCAGCCACCCCCCAGTAACTTCCAAGTGTGCCATTAAACTCATCCCTCCATTTCTGGCGAAAATTAGACAAGGCTCTCCAACTTTCTGTTTTAAGGCAACGTCCCTGATTTGAGGTTATTTCAACAGTCACGTAACATTAATCTTTGACTGAATTTCATTTTCTTTGCTGAAGTGCAATTTCTCACAAAGTCCTGACTCAGTTAGCCTAGTGTGAAGTTTTAACGTAAGCATCTTGCACCAGAATCGAGTTCTCTTGGCACCATATGTGCAAGCCTTGATTCGCCTGACATCTTTATATTTTTCCGTACCTAATTGGGGGCATTTTCTAATTTCAGATGGTATCGCTAGCTGCGGAAACAACTGCTTGTCTTGTGCTTCTTGCAGTGGCAAATCCCAACACAATCAATTCTTCAGTGTCCCTTTCAAGAAGACACCCCATAGATTCTTCAATATTTGAACAATTGCTGAATTATTTGACCTAGAGGCAGAACATTACTTGACCTGCCTATCATTCCCCATTCTTCTGACTGACGTGTTTAACTGTAAATATATTCCATTTCAAGTAAACCTAAGTGTTTATCTGCAACAGTTCCTTGTTGAAATATGGCCTTCAGCCAATTGTTTTGTCTATTTAAGGTTCCACCTGACCTAGCAATTGCAGTCAGTGACAAGGTTTCATAGTAAGTTCCCTGTTCTCCAGCTAGACCCCAGGATTGGATCTCTGGGCAAGGAATACAGTAAGTTGGTCAGTCTGAACCCTTAATAATAATATATATATATATATATATATATATATATATATATATATATATATATATATATATATATATATATATATATATATATATAGAGAGAGAGAGAGAGAGAGAGAGAGAGAGAGAGAGAGAGAGAGAGAGAGAGAGAGAGAGAGAGAGAGAGAGAGAGAGAGGTTATAACAGGAGGAAGGAAAGTGTCACGTCCCAGCTCATCTTACCCAGACAGAAAGAAGAATAGTGTTTCCAGTTAATGGAATTTATTGTAGCAATCGATTCAGAGAGGAGCCAATCTAAGGACAAAGACTCATGACAGACCACTGTCATATGCCTCTTCTTGCAGTCCGTTTCCTTTTCGCCATTTCAGCCACGGGATTGAAAAGGAATAAAACTGTCATAAAAATATCATGGATCTTGTCTGCTATTATTATCCAAAATATGCACACACATTCGCATGGACCAAGCTCATAGGGATTTTACCTTACTAAGCAAGTCCCCACATAATAGAGCAAAGATGAGAATAACAAATAATATATATATCGAAATTGTTACTTTTACTGTTAAAAGAACGGAAGAAAGAACTTCAAGGAAATTTTGTCTATAAAAAAAGGATCCCAGGATGCTAACAACTTCCAGTTGAGAAGAGCAATAGTCTAAATATGGTGGAATGGAAGATTTCAAGCATGTGGCATTAAACCTGTCAACTCTATATAACCAGGGAATATAAGGGACTATGGTTGCCGAAGTATTTGATAACATACCAACTTTTTTTCTAAACCCTTCCAAACTATGCACTAGTCCTCTAAATAATTAGTGCTCATAATTGTATATTTTTTTTATTGGGTTCTCTTGAAAAGCACCATGCTGATCATATTCAAAAGCGCTGTGATGATACTTAATATTCTTAAAAATATGTTTATTTTAAACCCTGAAGGTACAGCATAACAAAACTTTCAACTTCCTTATCCAAGGCATTTCAGTTTTATAGGTGAAAAGAAGTGATGTTTGAACTTGATTTCTTATTAGTTTATCAAAGTCATATACTGTACATGTCCTTATTAAAACATATCAGAATCTCGAGTCAGCTGAAGAAAGAAAGAATGATAAAAGAATTCTTATTCTCATTAAAATCTTAATTTCAATTGAGCAAAATCAAACGTAAACTTAGAATTGTTAAATTCAAACTCTTTACTTGCAAATGTTCCATAATTACTCACAAACGAAAAAGTTGATGCCTAGATGAAAAAGAATCAGTGGCATTAGCACCTCTGCATATACTATTCTTCATCTTAAATAACATTAATAATATATCAACTTACCGAAAAACTGAAAACCGATAGCAACGCCTCCCTTGGTCTTATAGGCAATACCAGGCCGTAGACTGTATGTATCTTCTTCTGGGACTGGAAATATAAACAAAGCATTTAACTCTCTCTCCCTCTCTCTCTCTCTCTCTCTCTCTCTCTCTCTTTCTATACATATACATATATATGCATAACACACACACACACACACACACATATATATATAATATATATATATATATATATATATATATATATATATATATATATATATATATATACTGTATATATATATATATATATATATATATATATATATATGAAGGTGCACCAAAAGGAAAAACAAAAAGGGTATAAATCATGACCACTTTTCACTTAGTTTTCCAAAACATCTTCATGAGCACTGATACCTAGGGGTACAAATTTACAATTATATATATATATATATATATATATATATATATATATATATATATATATATATATATATATATACTGTATATATATATATATATATATATATATATATATATATATATATATATATATATATATATATATATATATACATACATATTCACGATGTGTTCCAAGTACCTGGATATTACACAACTAATCAGAGATTTCAAAAATTTACCTCACTTCAGCCAAATACCTGAACTCTCATAGCAATAAAAATTACGACTGAGTACTCTAAAGGTAACAGTGATCCCTTGAAAAGCTTATCAATCATGTGAAGAAATCAAACTAAGTTTATCAAAACAAGAGTGAGGTATTGACAACTAACAAGAAATATACTACTGTAGAGCAAAAGGGCATCACTCCATCAACCACACCTTTAACTGTTTCCCTGGTCTTAATTCACTTCAGCAAAACTAAAGGAACAAAACATGTTTATCACTTTGCCTTATGCACACAATTAATCCTATTCACTGTTGGTCAATAAATGAAACATTGTTTTTTAAAAATTTCAAATACAAAAATTTATTTTTAAATTCAAAATTTATAATTAGAATTCACAACTGGAAAAATTTACTACCACTTGAAAACAACACAATTTAATTATTTCCTGACTTAAATTATTAAACAAAACTAATTCACAAAACTTTAATTTATCAAGAAATTAAGTTAATCAAGCAAAAATTCAAACTATCAAGAATTATTCAAGATTTGAAAAGAAAATCTTAATAAATGAAAATTAAATCAAGTATGCAATGTTAAATTATTGTATTAAGAAATATTTATGTTGCTAAGTAAATAAATGTTAAATCACCAAAATATAAAATGTGAAAAATCAAGAGATTGCAAACACAATAACACACAAAAAATACATAAAATATTTACCAATAATAACTTCACTAAGGCAAAAAATTCTCTCAATATACCTTATTATACCATGGTAATAATAAGTAAAATTCACTTTACCTTACACAAGCTTGTGAAAACTTTTGCAAAATTGCAGCTGCTTTAAATTCAAAAAACACTTTTTGTAAGGTACCATTACCAAATACACTTTACCTATGTTCAGATCTCAAAAGCTTAAGTTTAATTATCAATGACCACAAATCTTTTACGTTAAAATTTCCCTCTTTTGAAGAGAGAGAGAGAGAGAGAGAGAGAGAGAGAGAGAGAGAGAGAGAGAGAGAGAGAGAGAGAGAGAGAGAGAGAACCAACACTAATGGTCTCTGAAATCAAAATGAGCAAACTTATGTCTTGTGCATATATTTTGCATGTTTCCCTGCATATTGTACCTAACAGAAACAGTAATGAACTATATATCAAAAGAAAGGCAATTTATTTGACTTTTGCAACGCATAAATAATTAAAGTATCTATTTAACAATTTTTGGTGAATTTATAAAATAGGAAGCAAAGAATTTTCTATTATGACTAACTTCAGCTTGTGATATAGACGTTTTATATTGGTTTTACAGGTTCTTTTTACCATATCATGATAAATGACACTCGAGCTTTACAATGACATTAAATTCATTAACAGCGCATGAAATATAAGGTTACATAGAGCATTAAAAAAAAATTACCCCTATGCAAATTTGTAAGGCCCTAAGGGCAATGAATCCACCACAAACCAAACCTGAAGAGGAAGGTGTCATGAAAGAATTAATAAGCAGTTTGGGAAGAGGCCTTGGGAACTGCACTCTTGGAAACAGGAAGCCCCCTAGCATCTGGACAGAACTTCTTCAGAGAGATAGATGAAAACCACAGACCCTCTGAGTGATCCTGCCAGTAACATCTGTGCCTCTAGTGCCAGCACTACATCTGGCCAGAATAGGTATTACCCTTCCCACATCCAAAGGGTAGAGGAGTGGACTCTGTTCTGATTCATATTTCAGGCTCTAGTGCATGATCACACAGACATCCCTAATTTGGGGAAGATCCCCCACTTGTTGTTCTGTTTCTTAGATTAAGCCTGCAATGCAGATGGAGGTAGTCATCACCGGCAAGGCATCACATGAATGAAGAAAGACTTTAAGCCTTTGAAACAACATTTCCTCAACAAACTTTGCCCATGAAACAGCTATAAGGAACTGAACCAATATGCCTCACATGACAACGTAGCACAGCAACACACAGAGATTGCCAAGGAGCCTTTTGATGCCACTCTAGAACACAGGATAGTTTTCAGTTGCCTAACAAGCGAAACCTTGGAATACCTGCAGTCCATTGCTTGAATAGATAAAAATTCCCCAAATCTGCTATGCCTGATCTTAGAGATGAGGTGCAGATGGAGGAATCTGGCATATCCACCATTCCTCTCCATCCTCTAACAGGTCCCTCACACATAACCACCAACACTCACCCTTCAAGTGGCAATGACCCAAAGTTATTCTAATAGCTCTCATGCAGCCACCTCATCCTTGAGCTCTATGCACAGCCAAAATACATGCTCTTGGTCCCCTCCATGTTATTTTTGTTAAGGGAACCATATTGGCAAAGTCTGCTCTATTGGCACCAAATAAGTGGCAAGAAGGACACAGATTAGCAAACTGAACCTTTGTTTTGCATGCCTTAAGAGAATGCTAAAGGTAATCCCATGCTGTAATTGCAGTACCAGGCCCCAAACATTCCTTTGCTTGAATATATTACAGAAAGCCACTAGTATAAACACTGTCACAGCATGCTCTCATGCTGATACAATGCCAGCAGAACCCTAGTAGTAAAAGAAAGTAAGGGCTTGTCCAGAACACTCCTACAATGCACATCATTTGCAATCACGTAGCAACAAGGGGTGCGAAAGCCTTCCATCCCATATTTTTGCCCATCACAACTGTCATGTTAAACCACAAGAAGAAATGTGTAAACAAACACAATGTCCTGGACAGTAGATTCCAGTACACTTTCGAGCACCCATGTAATGTGGCCAAGTTGGAACTCTGCCCAAAGAAGCAAGCACACCTTTGATTTTGTATGACTACATGTCCATGCCAGAAACAGAGGATGCATGATACATGTTCTAGTCATACTCTTGGATTTTAATAAACCTGAGAGTTGAGAAATATAAGAATCTTATTAGGACACTCACACATACAGAGTGATTCTTCATGAATTGGGCATAATGATCAATACCAATTATTACAGCACATTTGGCTATCGGTGGGAAATTTGAATGATGTCACTCTGCTGCATAGCATTGCTGGTGCATTGTTTTTGGTCAAAGAACTTACTGATCCTGTTGCAAGTTTGAGTGCAATAAGATCACTTAGACTTGTCTTGAGAATATGCAGTGGTATTTCCCAACGCATTTGGGCTTTCACTGAACTCCTGGGTAATGATATAATTCATCCCTGTGTACACCAGGGCCACTTGTTAGGCATTTGTATCCTCTTGCTGACTCACTGACAGCCAGCACTAAAACTGGAGAATTCTTGGACTGATTTGAGAAACTGTTTACTTTGGAAACACAGAAGGTAGTTTCCCCTCTTTTGGCAGAATTTGAAAATCAGGTACCTTTGTCCCTCCTCACCAATCAAAGTAAGTCAAATGTTGAGTTTTCGACACAATCTGACACCAACTGGAGCATGCCCTCAAGCCTCATAACTCCTGAATGTTCCAGGAACACCTCCAAAGAATCCTAACCCACTGTAATTCCAGAAACATGACATGCTTGTTGTTAGAAGCATGCCAGCTAAATGTAACAGTTAATATCACCCTCAAAAGGCTACGGAGCTCACAAGACTTACATAGGTACCTTGTCCTCCATCAAAAGTCCTTGATTATTGTATTTCATATATCTATGGCTACTTGTAAACCTTTCAAATTTTGTCAGTCCATGAATCACAATCAGTTTCCACCCTTAACAAGGTCTTTAAACTTTGTATGGTTGATAGAATCCTGCCAGTTGCCAACAAAGAATCTTTAGCTCCTGATTTCCCTGAATGCTAGAACTCCCACTCATGAAACCCCCAGCATGTGTGTATATTTATATCCCTCTTCACTCCTGCAATGTCTTTACCTCTACACAACATGCCTTTGGAAACCAGTACTCGCCTCATATTCACCAAAGCTGTCAAAAGGAATGATCCTGATATTCTCGTGATGGCTTCAAGAATGTTATCCAGACCACCCTCTGAAACTGTTATACCCCTAAATGGCCATGATAAATCGGCCCTGCACTTACTTCAGCGGAATTTTGGAACTCCTGGAAAGGAACTGGACACTAGAGCCATTAACATCCATAACGGGGAGGTTTAAAGACGTTGAATCAGTCAGTGATCATTTCACAGAAATTTGTAGTTCAGTCCAGAGAACCCGTAAAAAACTCCTGTACTTGTTCAACATCCACGACAACTTCTCAAGGTAACTCTGCGCAACCCATAACCAAGGCCCTTAACAGGGAATGTTGATACCCTCAGTAGCTAGTACTCCAGTGAAGCTCACAGAGAGATGGACACCGCCGCCCTGAGGAAGGAGCTCGGAAAAAATAAAACTCATGATGATATTGTAAGGACGGGAGATTGAGTGACATACTGGCTGGGTGTTTACTGGTTTATTGGTGGTTCCTTACTGAGATGAATGTACAGAACCTTTGAAGATGTTATTGACGTGTGCGAGCGGTAAAGGAGCATCTACACACAGACAGGTGAAAACAGAGGTAAAAGATTCAGACATCTGTGTTTGTCAGCAGACAAACAGATGCCGATATTGATAGACATAATAAACGTAGTGTTAAAACATACATCAATGGAAAGGCCAGGAAATTCTACATATGGCCAATTGCATGAGATTCGTGACAGATTAATGAATACAATGCAGTAGCATAATATATGTGAAATGGAGAGACGTTTGGTGTCTCCACAAACAGAAACACACATACAGTTTGAAACAGAAGATTCGGTGGAACATTATGAGTACATGATTAGAATGCTTGCATGGCAATGCAAGTAGTGGTGATTGTACATAAATCAAGACAACAATGGCAAGGGAGAAACAGACGGAAATATTGTATGGTTGAAGTCGCCTTCCATCAGAGAAAGAAAACGAGATGCTCTTGTTTTGCCTTGCCCACTCCGATGGATGATGATTCACGAACACACACGTGTTTGGAAGAGACGGCGTCAGGCTCTTACAATACTCTCCCCCAAGACGTGGGTAATGTCTGATTAATCGACGTATCTGCTGGGGCGTTGAAGAGTTCCGCAGCTACGCGAAGTAAGCGGGGGTAGCGTTTAGCGTGGGAGCGGCTGGCTGCGGGTGAACACACACGTGTTTGGAAGAGACGGAGTCAGGGCGACGGGCTCTTACAAATACTCCCCCCCGAAAGCAAAGCATCGACGCAGAAATCGTCTTGCTGACAACTGTAGTTGGCTCGAAGGGCTTGGGCTAGGGGCGGGTAGGAGGCTGAAGGGCGGCGCTGGCCGGCAAGAGCTCAAGGAGGACGGGAGCGGGTTGAAGGGTGATGTCGGATGATCCTTCAGTAGCCAGCTGGAGGGGGATGGCTGAAGGAGGCTGATCCTTCAGTAGCCAGCTCGAGGGCTGAAGGATGATGGCGGCTGATCCTTGGTAGCCAGCTCGAGGGGGGTGGCAGCAGGCTGAAGGATGACGTTGGCTGGTCCTTCGTTGGTCAGCTCGTCCGGTACGAGTGCGGGGGGCGGCTTCAGGTTTCCTGGAGGAGGCGTCCAGGGCTCCGCTGGTGGGGTGGGTCATCTCAGAGGGTCACCGATCTGGGTCGGACATCTACTGAGAACTCGGGAATGGTGGGAAGCAGGGTGGTGGCGAAGGGTCTGTTGGCGCGTGGGTTGTCATCTTGGGTCGGCCGGGTCCTTCGGGTCACTCCGGGGTCACCAGTGTAAGGACAGGAGATTGAGTGACATACTGGCTGGGTGTTTACTGGTTTATTGGTGGTTCCTTCCATCAGAGAAAGAAAACGAGATGCTCTTGTTTTGTCTTGTCCACTCCTATGGATGATGATTGACAAACACACGAACACACGTGTTTGGAAGAGATGGCGTCGGGCTCTTACAATATTATGCCTAATCATTGTAAAACACTTTTGGCCACTTCATAATTTGTACATGGGAAACTTACCTCTCTCTCTCTCTCTCTCTCTCTCTCTCTCTCTCTCTCTCTCTCTCTCTCTCTCTCTCTCTCTCTCTCTCTCTCTCTCTCTCTCTCTCTCTCTCTCTCCACTAATTCGCACCTTGGTACACTTGCATGGGTAATACTGATTTTCTATTTTTTTGGCACTGGAAACTATTCTTGAAATATCAACTGTCACTGTAAAATTTGCATCTTTTGTTATTAAGTATCGTTTTTTTGTATTATAAAATAAATCACAATCATTCGTCTATGGTGCTACTCGTCATTCATGTTCGTGACATGTCGTCCCTTGTACAGTAAGTTCCAAAAGTGAAGCTACAAATTTCAGAGGATTTCGTTCGAAATTCACTAACTGGCAACTACAACACGAAGCTGAAAAACTTATTTTTTTTTTTACATTGAAAGCTCCATCAAGCAAAATAAAGCTAACATATGATGCACAAATATCAAATCTATGATATTTATAACAATCATAAGAAAAAATTGTGGTAATAGTAACTATTTTAAAGTACAGTAATTACTTCAAACTACAGAAACGAAACAATTTCAAATTTTCGTTCAACACAGGATTACCAACATTACCGTTATATATTTTGAGCAATGTGGAAACAAATATTTAATATCATAGTGTATTATCAATTATTTTAGCGAAGATGCATAAAACCATGCAAGTATCAATAGAATATAAGGGGAAAATCTCCGTAACATTAAACATAATCAATCATGAATGCACCTAGATTCAACAGAGAAGTTGGGTGTGGTTGGTAGTTCTGATTTTAGCTTTTAGGATCCGACCATTCGGACTCTACTTCAGCTTTGGGTTCGGTTTCGACGCACGACACAAACGTAACATTATTTACCCAACCTATGAATCACCAGCCGTGTCCTACTAGGGTTGGGGGGGACTTAGACCCAGTACCCCCATCACCAGCCAGTAATATTGAATAAACAGGTAAATCAGTTCCCTCCTTCATTATGTTTGCAATAACTGACAGAAAGTAACCACTATTGAAAGGGTAAACTTGATTGCAAACAAATTTTCCGTTACAAATACAGAACCGTTACAAATACAGAGGGCTTCTCCAAATAATAAAAGTGTTCCCAAATCATTCAAGTCTAAGATCCACCAAGGCTGACCGAAAACAACTGAAAATTCATCTATCTGACTTCCTCTGCCTTGGCTTAGGCCTAGGGTTCCTCACTTCCCCGGACTTGACTTTGGCGTAGACTTCCTCACTTCCCCTGACTTGACTTAAGCCTAGACTTCCTTACTTCCCCTGGCTTGGCTTAGGTCTAGACTTCCTCACTTTCCCTGCCTTGGCTTAGGCCTAGACTTCGTCGTTTCCCCTGACTTGGCTTAAGCCCAGACTTCCTCACTTCCCCTGACTTGACTTAGGCCTGGACTTCCTCACTTTCCTGACTTGACTTAGGTCTAGACTTCCTCACTTCCCCTGACTTAACTTAGGCCTAGACTTCCTTATTTCCCCTGACTTGATAATGAAACCTAATTAATAGAAAATCGTGTTTACAACCATCTAGATATCCAAACAACTCAATTTATTAAATAACAAGCTGGAAAATATATTTCCTTGATTTTTGAAATGGGTCTAACCATGTAGCCATGCTAAACGTGCATATAACTTGGATTTCGTTTTTTTTTTTCTACACCAGCTTGTGTCTTATTTATACTTCATTCAATCAGATGCTAAACTTCTTTGTGCTTTATCAAATCATAATAACTTTCGATATGACGCTATAAAAGTAAAGTTAATTTACAAATCACATTAGGCCAATGCTTATGCACTCAGTTCCTGCTGCCAGTTAATGGTGAACACTCGATATCACACATTGAGAGCCGCACGTTTCTGCGGGGAAATTCTTTTTGTTTTGGGGGGGGGGGAATTCTTTATTTTTTTCTTTTAATAAACAATTATTGAACTAACACTGACCATTCACTGGGGAAATACCTTCTGTGGTTCTACAGTTAATCACTGATACTTATTATCACATAAAGAGGATGACAATAATTGGAATAAAATATACTAACTGGCAACCCCACGAGTTTCTAAAGAAGTACGATCAACTTTGAAATTTGTAGTTTCACTTTTGGAACTTACTGTACCCATATATACAATTAGTCTGCACAAATCTGTCTTGTTCGTAGAATTATTTATGCGTGAATTCTCTCTCTTGCCTTCGTTACAGGGAAGCTGAGATTGTTTGTTTTGTTATCAGTCATATGCGATATTCTGTAACTGCTGTTTGTAAGTTGAGTACATCATCAATGAGGAAAATTTATCTGGTTTCAAATGAATTGTTCCTCTCTCAGGTAGGCTAAGGTCGAAACTAAGCTCCAGTTCACTTAACAAAAATATCGCTTCTGTTGTCAACTGGCGTTGCAATATTACGTATATTTAAGAATACCAATATGTTAGGCTGCATATTAATAATTACGTTAAGAATAATTACAACAAGGAAAAGAGAAAAAACTTTGAACCAGCACCATGAGTATTTTTCCAGGCTTGAATATGACAACTGACTTTAATGCTAACAAACCAATACTTTATCTTGAGCAGATACATTAAGGAAGAGAGAAAAAACCTTGAACTAGCTGCATGAGTATTTTAAAGGATTTTATTGCAAAGAATTTCCTTTTACTAAGGAAATTATAATTTTATTGTAAATACAGTAGGTGAGTTAAACTTCTATATACTATCAAGTGTTCATGGGGACGTAAAATATCTCAATTTACTATTGCCCATTGCCGTCCAGGGGTAATTTAACTGTTAATAACTTAGACAGTCACGCTCAAGTCTGATGGGACATGATTCTTCTTATACCGTCCGAAATCTCAGGCTCAGTGTAATGTTGCCAAGAAGCGTTAAACTGTTTTTTTTTTATTACCAAAGTCATACTTGTCGATAAGTTTGCAAATTCACAAGTAACACTATTTTCCTTAAGGATATATGGATACGATCTGTTTTATGAATTGGTATAATTAGTAGCATAATCTATGTGACATGAATTATTTTATTATATTGTTCACCTGAAAGCACTGTGTGACAATGTTTGCAATCTTGTCAATGCCAGCCAGCATGCTTAACTTGCTATTCGAAGTGGCCTTTGTAACTCCCTCTACAACATTTAACAGTAGAACTAATAAGCTTAACGGTCATATAAAAGAAAACATTCAAAATAGGAAAATGAATTACAAAAAGTTTTCTCTGAAGTCTGAAGTTTTAGGCTACGTTCAAACTGCCAGTAGCCTATGTTGCGAAATGATTTAGGCCTATAGGCATAACAAAAATAATCTAAGGTTTCTCAGATGTAATCTCGTTTACCAAAGGATTTACTTTTAGAGATTACCTGTTCTTTGAAGAATAAGAGACGGTGATTTTTAAAATTATATTGAGAAGATAGCAATTATTAATCTAAATATTTGTCAGCAGAAGCACAAAGGATTATGTAACACTTTTTTTTTTTTTAACTGACGAAGGATGTCATCTTCTTGAAAGTCCTCCTACTTGCTTTTGATGTATAACTGGTTCATTCATAAGCTAACTTGAAGTGCAAGAATGCATAGATAACTTCACAAATTTTCTGGCCAGAAATTGTTAATATAGAAATGTGATTGCTAAGTGTAATGTATTTTTAGCAAGTAAAGAAAACGAACACGCCTAGGCCTAGGAAAAAATCTTGGCATTAACAAAAGTGTAACTGCAAAGGCAAATATTTGCTAATAAACCATTATTTTTTAAGTGGTTAAGAAATATAACGCAAACAACATTATTTTTTTTATGATAATCCAAATATTCCTATAATGAATATTGTATAAAATAAATATTTTCACGATGATTTCATTGTCTCTATTCTTTGTAGACCTAGGTTCCAGGTGGTCTATGTTACCGCCACTCGAGTGGTTGCATCACACAGGCCCCGCCCACCCGTTGGTATCAGTGGATGGGTTTTGGCTACAGTAATACTTTTGTATTTATTTATGTATATTTTTTTCAGTGTGTTGGGTCTAATGCTAGGCAGGATCAGGAAATGATACTCAGCATGGTTTCGTATCTTCATTACAACTGACTCACAGCAGAAGAGGGAAGTACTGATAGCTCGTGACGTCACTTATATGGGTGGTGGTTAGGCGCTGCTAGCAGGTTCATCAGCTAACACATCTTACATCTCCCTCCCAAAATATTACGAGGAAGGTAATATTTTCAAACTTATCATTGACAACATCAAAGACAGACAATACGATAAACGAAATGATCAACACTTTTAAAGAAAAACATCAGAGACAGGTATGGCAGACCACAATCATAATGAGTAATGGCACCACTAAGATGATGGAAAAGTAGAGAGTGTGAAGGAGAGAGAGTGAGAGTTCACCATCAAAGGCATTAACACATCAAGTAAAATAATCATCACATCAGCAAATACAAACTCAAAGTACATTTAAATTCAGTAAAAAAAAAATACTTTCATCGTGTAAAATGCAGAATCAAAGCATGGTTAATTATACATAATCGTTCATCCAGGCAGGGGCCTCTCTCTTCCTTGTGGGCCGTACCTTTGGCGTTGATGGGGAAGACTTAGGCTTATGAGCCACTTTGTCATCGGTAGGAGTGGCTCCTGTTGGCTCACTGGCGGGCAGTTCAATGACCTTGAGGTGTCGTCTGTTTCTTATCGACGAACGCCCACTGCCATCTAATCTTACTATGTACTACCTATGAGGTCGTTGCTCGACTATAATTCCCAGCCTGTCCCAGGCCTTAGTCATCTGGTTCTGAACGCTAATGTGTGTGCCTGGCTGTATGGGCGTGAGCCTCCTGTTGGTGCCGCTGTCAATTATCTTCTCATTTCTTTTTGCTACTTGACGTTCTCTTTTTCTAATGGATTTTCTCCAGTGGCGGTCTACCATATAGTTGAGTTTTGCAGTTGGTACACCATCGCATAGCTGTCTCCCAGTTGCCAGTTGTGCCAGAGATTTATTTATACCCCTCAAGGGCGTGTTCAGGTACTGTAGCATGGCCAATGACACCTTGTCGTTATCGAGGCTCCCAGTCCCACTGATACTTGTTCTAATTATCCTCTTTGCGGACTTAACCGCGGCCTCGGCTCTCCCATTTGACTGCGGGTAGTGGGCAGATGATAGGCGTATGTCAACTCTCCATCTCCTATAGAAGACCATCATTTCTTCGCTCACTAGGTTGGTGCCGCCGTCCGTAGACAATTGTTCAGGTGCTCCCCACCGAGTGAAGTAATTCCTAAGTTTTGTCACGACCTTTGCAGACGAGGTGCCATTAGGGAAGTGGGCTATTTCTAGCCGGCCTGTAAGCCTGTCGCAGTATGCCATGTACGTGTGTCCTTCAAGCTGAAACAGGTCCATGACGGTCTGTTGGAACGGATACTCTGGGGCAGGGGTCATCCTCATGACTTCGGCAGGCAGTGATGGTGAGTGGGCGTCGCACGATGTACACTGTGAACGATGATGCTGGAGGTCACCCTCGATGCCCAGCCAATAGACTGAATGTCTCGCTCTTCTCAACATTGTATCTAGGCCTTGATGTCCAGCATGAAGGTTGGCGGCTACCTGATGGCGGAGCCCTTCGGGGATGACAAGGCGGATGCAGCTGTCGTTGAAACAGTATGTGACCAGGTTGCCAGATGTAGATAAACGTTCCCTGACGCTGTAGAAGGGCCTCAAACATGCAATTTCTTGGGATTTCTTTGGGTTCCAGTCCCCTGCAGTCACTCGAGCGACTAGTAGCTGATATGCTGGGTCGTCCAGGGTGGCCTCTTCAACAATTTTCTCATCTATGGTGCAATGCTCCTGTAGGTTTTCTGTGATTGCTGACACCACGGCAATCATTAATTCTTCGTTGAAGCTCTCATCCTGTCTATCTGGCGCGGTCCTCAGGGCAGGAAATTGAGAAAGGAAGTCAGCAGCATGATTTCTCTTGCCTGGTAGGTATTTAACATGGAAATTATACAATAATGTTTTCTCCTTCAATCTAAACAGTCTGGGGTTGGTAATATCGCCGAGACTTCTATTGCCTAGTAACTTAACTAAAGGGCGGTGATCTGTGACAATTGTCAAGTTCGGGCAGCCCAATAAGAACAGCCGTGCCTTTTTTAAACACCAGACCACCGCAAGGGCTTCCCCCTCCACCGCTGCATACCCAGACTCGGCGGGCGTGAGGAAACGACTGCCACAAAGCGCTATTCTCCAACCATCTCTACAGCAGAAGGGGGTGTCGACAGATGTACAGCTGCAATATTGCTGGAGGATGACGAAGCCCATGCCCTCTTTACTCCAGTCAGTGACTGCAACAGTCGGTCACAGCTTGTCGTAGTAGGTGAGGCCATCCTTGGCTAACTTGCAGACGGTGTTTTGCACTTAATGAAACCTCTCCTGAAGGTGCTCATCCCAATAGACCTGTTTGCCTGAGGGCTTCTTCAGTAGGTCTTTAAAGTGGGTCATGATAGGCGCTGTTGTCAGGAAGGGGGCCAGCTGATTGACGAAACCATACCATGACCTAATATCAGATACTGTGGGCTTTTGGGGCATTGAAAAACTTCTGATGGCAGATAGACAATCTTCTGAAGGCTTGTAGGAGTCCCAACCGACATCGAACCCGACGAATTCCACTTCTTTCTTGCAGAACTTTAATTTTTCTGGTTTTAAGGTGATGCCTTTAGATGCACAGACTGTGAGGAAGTCATACACATGCCAAAAAGCCCCTTCCATGCTTGAATCATAGAGGAGTGTGTCGTCCACACACTTGAATTTCCTGGGTACTTCTTCAATGGCATCATCGAAATGACGTGTATATGCGTCGGAGGCAGAACAATGCCCCATTGGTGTCCTTCGGTATTGATACCTGCCCCAAGGTGTGATGAATGTAGTTAGGGGTATGCTTTCCTTGTCCAGTTCCACCTGGTGAAATCCCCAATAGGCGTCGGCCACAGTCTTGTATGAGCAGAGGGGAATGCTGGATACCATATCGAAGGGCGTGGGGGTATGGTGGGTCTCCCTCCTACAACTTGCATTGAGCTTCTGATAGTCGACTGTACATCTTGGTTGCCCTGATTTCTTGGCCACGACCACCATACGTGAACACCATTCTGCGGGCTCCCCAGGGGGAGCTCGCTGTATGACCCCTCTCTTAATGTCCTCCTCCAACTGGGCTTTCACTTCTTTTTCCCAGTGCTTGGGTACTGATGCAGGTGTGTGGCAGGCATAAGGAACTGCATCAGGTAATAGGTGGATACGGTGGGGTTTTCCTTCCATTACCGGGAGGGGCTCTCTCTCGGTGTTGAAGGTCGTGCTTGAAAAATGGGCTAATAACCAGTCTTCCAATCTGGTAATATTCTCCTCAGTAGGGGGAAACGGGATGGTCGACGGTCTTGCAAATTGATCGGTTGCTTCGACGGACGTATGGGTCGCACTTGCTGCTGTGGGGGCGGAGTCCGAGAAGGGGGCATGGTTTGGAAATGTTTCTGGCACAAGACCTAGTTTCTTGCAAGCGTCCAAGGATAGATAAAAGTCAATGGAAGACTTTACAAAATACACTTCCTGGGTTGTGTGCCTCCCCTTGTATTCTATAGTACACAAGGTCGACCCTAAACACTTCAGATGTAGGTTGGCAAAGTCTCGCAACCCTCCCTTCAACCTCAACGCAGCCGGTTTCACGTTCAACGTCGCAAGAACAGCGGGTCCCGCAACACAAACCTGGGCACCAGTGTCCGGCACCGCTCGTACACCGGACCACTCAGTTGAGCTGGCCAAGCATACATCAACACGAATAGTGGGTTGTGGGGACGGCCCATTCCGCAACCTTGCCTCTGCCGCTACGACAACTGCAGTCACTGCACTCACTATGTCCGACTCCTCTGCCAGACCACTGACGTTTTTCTTGGCGCTCCGCCCTCTGCAACACTTCTTCAGGTGTCCAGTTTTACCGCACCCGTGACATGTCGTGTTTCTCGCGGGACATGAGGAATACCCAGGGGTATGACGAATACCACAATTACCACAGGGGCGTGATTGTACTTTCACAGGGGCACTCTTGTCACATTTATTAAGGGCGGCAGCCACCTCGGGTTCTTCCTCACACACTTCGGCAGCAGCTGCTCTAGGGAAGCTGCTATGCCATGCCCTATTACGAAGGGCGTCGTCACGGGCAGCCTCAAACGCACTGCACATGACTCTGAGGGAGTCGATAGCACGAATATCATTACACGACTGAAATACTTGCCTTTTTAGCACTTTATCACTTAAGCCTACCATGAGCTTACGCAATAGCATATATTCAGATAAATCATGATTACAATTAGGACAAGTGAATGCACAATCGGTAGCCTTTTGCGTACACTTAATAAAAAAATCATTAAAGGACTCACTAGGCTCTTGGGCCAAATCAAAAACTCTAGCCACTGCACTGCTTGATTTGAAGTTTTATCACTAATTGCTTAACTGCATTGAATGCCCCTTCAGTAGAGAGGGCACTCCACTGCGCGTCGGTATATCTAGAATCAAGTGCACATTGCAATATTGGGACACAATGTGATGAACAGCCTCGTTAGGCTTCACCTTGCATAGCTGCAACCAACACTCCATTGACCGTTTCCAAGACCTGAAGGCTGCCGAGGACACCTCAGCCTCGCACTTTTCTGGAGCTGCTGACAAAGGGATCCTTGGTTGGGGGACATTGCTACCCCAGAGTGACAACGCTGTTATCTCAGCCTGAAGGTTCTGGATGGCCTGTTGCTGGGTTTGTAACACGTTTTGAGCCTGCAGCATTGAAGCCGGCGATATCCTGACGCCAGTTCCTGAACTTCCTGTCCTTGCAATTCTGCCCCTAGGGGATGCAAACGAGGGTCGTCTCGGCGGTGGTGCCATGCTGTACTATGGATATGGCTGTAGGTCCTATTTCTTCATTCACTGCGCCATGTTGGGTCTAATGCTAGGCAGGATCAGGAAATGATACTCAGCATGGTTTCGTATCTTCATTACAACTGACTCACAGCAGAAGACGGAAGTGCAGATAGCGCGTGACGTCACTTATATGGGCGGCACTTAGGCGCTGCTAGCAGGTTCATCAGCTAACACATCTTACACAGTGTCTAGGGGTAAAAATAATCAAACAGAACCATTTCAAGAAAACTTTTTATGATTTTTCTTATCTTTTTAACATCTGACCCTAGGCTTGACAAGACATTTTTTGTCAAATGCATCAGCAATGATTGAACGAAAGTTTTGAAAATGTTTCATCATGTTTTTCCGAAATTTGGTTATAAGCAATATTTTCTTACAGTTTGGATTTATATGACAGATGTCACTCTTATGACAATACAATGGCCATATTTAAGAGACTGACGTGTTTTTGCATTCAAATCAGAGATGAATATTTAGCATTTAGTTGCTGGTTAGTGAGTTTTGAACGAAATCCTGTGCTGTCAAGTAGCAGGATTGTGAGAGAGGTGCGAAATAATGAGCAGGAAGACAAGTACTGCTGGTTTATTGATGAAGCAACCCGCTTATAAAGTGGCGTGCGGACGTCTCCATATAACACAGAGACCACGGGTACAAAGATTTACAGGTGACCTGAGGTCAAACTATTTCTCTACAAAAAAAAGGACAGGTACATACAGAAAACATAATGATTAACAATGTCTGGTTTGACATACCAAAGCCCAAGCCCTTCGCACCCATCCCAATTGTTAGTAAGACCATTTCTGCATCGGGGCCTTGCTTGGGGAGGGGGGATATTGTAAGAGACCGCATCGCGGTCTTTTGGGCGCATGTGTGTGTGCGTCATCCATTGGAGGAAACAAGACAAAAGCAAGAGCATCCCGTTTTCTCTCTCTCAAGGAACGCAACTTCTACCATACAATATTTCCGTTTGTTTCTCTGTAACCATTGTTGTCTCGATTTATGTACAATCACCACTACTTGCATTGCCATGCAAGCATTCCAATCATGACTTATAATGTTCCACCGAATCTTCTGTATCAAACTGTATGTATGTTCCTGTTTGTGAAGATGCCAAACATCTCGCCATTTCACATATGTTATGCTACTGCATTGTACTCATTACTGTAATCTGTCTCGAATCTCATGCAACTGTCCACATGTGGAATTTTCTGGCCTTCCCATTGATATATGTTTTATCATTGTACGTTTATTATGTCTCTCACAATCGCCATCTGTTTGTCTGTCAACAAACACAGATGTCCAAAACATTACCTCTGTTTTGCCCTGTCTATGTGTAGAAACTACTTTGTGGCTTGCACCAGCCAATAACAACTTCAAAGATTCTGTACATTCATTCAGTATGGAGCCACCAATAAACCAGACAACACCCAGCCAGTATGTCACTCTAGGTCATCCTTACATGGTGCAGGCTTGATGTCGACATTAAACACGGGGTGATCTTCTTGTATATCTCCTCTGGGAGGGCATTGATGGCGATGTCCACCTTAAACATCTCGTCAGTTAGGCCTGCTACCCTGAATTGCCCCTTGACCCTGTAGAGCCAGGACGCTGCGTTTTGATGGGTGAATGGCGGCAGCCTCATGCTGAGGGCCGCCCTTGGTTGGTCCGTCAGGGGGGGTCATCGCGCGGGGTGCATGTACCGGCGTGGAAGAGCGCGCAGGAGAGGGTTGCGCGAGGGAGACGTCTGCCTCCGATTTGCGGTAATATATATGTGGTTGGGAATGTCTGTGTCCATGCTCATTCCACGCTCTCACTTGGAGTGTGAGGGAACACTCACATCAATACATGCTTGGTAGCATGCCGTGTGGATCCGCTAATGACGCCGGTGACTTGCTGACGAGGGTCAGTAACGCCCAAACGCTTTGTTAGAGTGCCGTAGTTAGTCCGTTAGGGTTGTGGGTTGGTTCACTGGGCCAAGACTAAGTCGCTGTTTGGATTCGTTAATGGCTTCAGGGAACCACTCCGGGTGTCACCACTGTGGGAGATGTGTGAAATAATGAGCAGGAAGACAAGTACTGCTGGTTTATTGATGAAGCGACCCGCTTATAAAGTGGTGTGCGGATGTCTGCGTATAATGCAGAGACCGCGGGTACAAAGATTTACAGGTGACCTGGGGTCTAACTATTTCTCTACAAAAAACAGCACAGGTACATACAGAAAGCATAATGATTAACAATGTCTGGTTTGACATAAAAATACTCTATTACATACCGGGTGTTTGGAAATTAGAGGCCCCCCCTCCACAGAACAAATGGAATGTTATGAAGTTTTCTGCTATAGCCTATTTCCAAGTACATTATTTTAAGTTTCTATCAAGCTATTTTTCATTTTACATTTCTTGTATTTTCAGACTGAGTGACGGAGTTAGATACAGCCATGGCTAATGACTCAGAGGAAATCAGATGGATTGACCGAATCCAGGCTATAACCTTCAGAGAGGCCAGGGATGCTGGCGCATCCTTCATTTCACGTTCCTGGATAGCTAAATACATTAAAAGAGATGAATTCTTTGTTAAAAGAAACTGGAATGAAAATCCATATGACTGTCATTGCGAAAAGAGTGAGAATTTTGGAAGGCCTGAAGTCCTTTCTCAGGGGTCAAAAGACATCATAGCTGAGGCAGTGGGTAGACCAAGAAAGTCTTTATGTAAATTGGTGCTTGAACTAGAAACAAAAAGGGGAAAGAAGAGAAGTTATAGTGCTGTATATCGTGAGTTGAAAAAATCTGGTATCAAGCCATTTCATGTTATCAGCAAGTCCAACATCACTCAGCAACAGAGAGAAGACCGTGCATGATTTTGTGATTTATTGCTTAAAGATTGGGATGAAGCTGACTTTCTCCATGTTGCCGCATCAGATGAATTCTTCATTTATACAGTCAGGAAGCCAAATAATAAAAATGACATCATTTGGGCTGCAAAGTTGGATAATATCAGCGATGACATGCGCTATCACCAAGTTGTGAAATTTCCTGAATGTTTGGGAATTTTTCTCTGTTTCACAGCCAAACGGTTAACCCTTAAGGGACGGCATAATTTATCAATGTGCAGCACCCCAGATCGGGGAAACTTTGAGGTCGGTAAAAGATACGTACATTCACACTGTATAAATTATTCTACAAAATTTTCCCTACCTTCGGCGAGAAGTTGAAAATGACTATTTACAACCCCTTGTGGGTCCTCATTTACAAGACAATCGTAAATTTTACCAACTTATATGTTTTTTCTAATAAATAAATTCATTGTATTTTGTAAAATTATTATTGCTGCCCACACAATATCAAAACAGAGAAGAAATAAAAGCAGTAACAAATTTTTGGCATATTTGTTGTAAAATATTCACGTAAATTTACGAGAAGGAAGATTCAGTAATTTTTTTTTCACTTTTACAGGCTTTTTCTAATATTTCTTTGCAATTTTCTTTGTAAAATTACATTTACAACCGACATACTATCATAAAAGACAAAAACAAAAAAACAATAGCAACCTGTTTGTATATTTACAAGCAAATTTACAAAAAGACTCATGTGTGAGAGAGAGATGCAGTACTTTCCCCCTTGAAGTTACAACCATTACTGATACTGGCCTGGCTCTCACGTCTGTATAAAGTTGCCATTAGTGAATTTATAGTGTATAGAAGTATTGGCACCTTTGTTTCGAATCATTATTACCATAACAGTGGTGTGTAATTCTGCTTCACACTCAAGCTCAATCCGTTCACCTACCCAAACCCCTTTTACTTCACAGTGAGGCTCAGTTCGTCCACTAAGGGTTAATGTGGATCATCAAAGAAAAAGGAGTCATGGAATAGCGAATACTTCAGAGAAACTGTGCTTACTGGTGGCGTATTTCCTTTCCTCAAAGATCCTGAAAATGTGTTATCTGTTGAAGAAGTCACATTTTTGCATGATAAGGCACCATGTTTCAAGGCTCTTCAGGCACAGGAGCTGCTTCGAAACAGTGGTATCGATTTCTTCTCGTCAAGTGAATTTCCAGGTAGCTCCCCTGACCTTAATGTCTGCGAAAACATTGGTAGTATCTTAAAGGATCGTGCTGAAGCGCGCACAGTGAACTATGATGGTATACCAAGCCTCGACGACCTGTGAAGAGAGGTGACTGAAGTGCTCAGGGAAATGAAGTTTGAGTCTCAGCTTTTTTGCAATTTGCTGAAATCATACCCCTCAAGAATGCAGGCTGTGGTACAGGCAGATGGAGGCCACATAAAATATTAAATACTCAGAGAGAAACTTAAATAAATACCTGTTCTGAATTACTTTTGTTTTTGTCCATATCAATTTTAGTTTATGCTGTAGAGGGGGGGCGCCTCTAATTTCGAAACACCCTGTATACATAATGCACGGTCAATTGAACAGATAATAAAATATACAATTCATAATAATGAACGCATTGAGCGGGGACTTTACAGGATCAATTCTGAGCATTACTGTTCAAAAATCGTTGAATGTGTATAAATCACTACTATTTCTTTTTCCTGGTTCAAATTTTTCCCTCTCCCTTCATGTGTTTGTTTTTATTAAAGCACTTAACTGTTAGAAACAAAATCCATTATATTTATGCAGAGAAAATGCTCTTTCTGCTGCTTCTGAGTTTTTTCTCTCTTCCTACATGCATCTGCTTAAATTAAAATACTTATTGGTTAGCATTAAATTCCATTAAAATATTCATACTTGAAAAAACTCATTGTGCTAGTTCAAAGCTTTTCTTCTTTTTCTTGTTGTATTTGTTTATATTAAAGTATTTGTTCGTTAGCGTTAAAGTCTATTGTACTGTAATGGTTACACTTGGAAAAATAATCTTGCCTCGTTCAGTGTTTTCCTTTGTTCCTTCGTTTATTTGTTTACAGGAAAGTACTTGTTTCTTTTGTATTGAAGTTTATCTAATATTCTCTAGTCACCGTCCCTTTCCTCCTTTGAGTTCCCTCTTTGCTTTTTATTTGTGTTTCATTCCTTTTCTTTCAGGAAACAGACATTGTCTAATATCTGTGTAATTTTTTTGTAATTTAAATACATGATTCCCTTTCATCCTCAATATGTCCTCCAATAAAAAGTGCTTATAAAAATCGGCTAAGACATAGTTAAATTAGTTAAATACTTTCTGAAACCATTTTAGCTTCTTGTCCCATTCTTAGCCTATTTCTTTTCATTGATTTATGGCTGATTTGAATTTTCATATATGTTTTAAAACCAGCCCTGCCAATTGTTTGAAATTTGTTTTGTCTGTTTTTTTTCTTTCTTGAATTATTAGTTGAATCAAGAGAAGCCTGGCTCCAACCGTCCCCCCATTTAGTTTGCTAAATCTTGTACGTTTAATTAATGGAATGATCTCGAAGACTACCTCTCCTGAGGTTAAGATTGTTTGTTTGTAATTTGTCCATTCCTGGAACCATCATCAGTCATAACTATCCTACATGGTTCCTTTTGTAAATTGTATTTTGGTCTTGTTGGCTATGGTTGTACTTGTAAGTTTGGCTTTAGTATAAGATTGTCTTGTTTAAGTTGTCTTAAGCTCACATTTATTGCTCACTTGTACTGTAAGAGCTTAGCGTAACATACTTGTGTTCAGTATGAGAGCAATTTCTTTAAAAGTGATTGGAAAGAAGTCAAGAGAGTGAGGAAGATTTCTTATGGGTTTGAAATACCAAAGACCTAGAGTGTTATTTTCCCTGGCCATGATGCTGAATATGAGGTGAACTTCAGATTGACATTGTTTCACCATTACTAACTTTCTTTTTTGGCAAGAGATATATGGCTGCACCCACAACCATGCTTTGACCCGCTTAGTTTTTTTTATATTCCTGTCTCCACTTTTGTTATCACGCTTAGCCTTCGTTTGTATATCACTTTTAAATGCCTTATTTATTACCTGTCTATCAATTTTGGCAGAAACGTGTTCAGTAGACCCCTACAAACCCTGGGAAGACATTTCCCCAAACTCCTTTGACCAATTTCCAAAATTAAGAAAATTATTACCTTTAAAGGGAGGCTATTACCTCCCATACTATATACAGCAGGTTTGGAACAATGCAAGGGCGAGTTGTACCAAGAAGAACCCTAAAACTTTAGTACCTAGCCAGGTCGAGAATCCGTTGTGGCTTAGACTAACACCATCACTAGCCTCACAGCAGGATCTATCCAAAGAGTCCTGCTCCTTCAATGAAAATGGGTCGATGAATGACCAATTATGCTTATTCAAGTTATTGTTTTAATTTATTCATGACCATTGAAGAACTCCAGCATCGTCATCGTGAAAATAACAATGCTGTAGTCATATCCCTGTGTCACTTTATGGGTGGTGAATAAGAATAAGAATAACTTTCACCTCTGATACCACAAGCCATATCAGTGAATACCCTCAAATTAACAATCTAAATACTCGTGCACAGCTTCCCTGTTGATTTCTCTTTTCATCATATCCCATTTTGTTTTTTTTTGTACAGATATTTAATCAGTAATATTTTATCAGTAATAATCAGTGATTATTATCTGGAATGAGTCTTACCTATTCTTGTAGTTACCTTATATCTTAACGCCACTGGGTGCGATTTGCATTCCAAGTGAACAAAATAAGACTTGGCTAACCTGTTAGGACTGTCACTATAATCACCAGGTGGTGTTGGAATGTTTGCATTCTTTTCAGGATTCTTCCTGCTACGTCCTTGTGCATATGGTGCAAATCGAGTAATAATTTTGACCATTTCTGGCTGATTTTCTCCTCTAAGATATTGCACTTGTTTTCTGATTTTGGATTCTCATCTACAGCAAGCAGAGATGAAAGCATTAGGCTATATAGGAACAAGTTTAGTGTAAACCAAATTTTCAATTGTGCATGATGGCCACGTGTGTGTTAGCCTTGCTGTTGAGCATGAGTGTGGTTTTTTTTCTCGTGAAGAAAATAAGGAGTGATCTGACGAGAGGACGAATAATTTTGTAAAGTATTGGAAGATGCAAGAGGCCAGTAGCTTACAGAGACAATTCATTAGCCTACTTCCGGTATTGCTTCTACTCCGCCTCCTCCCCCCCGTCTCCTCCATTGCCTGATACGTTGACTCCTCTTTCACTCCTGTGCTCTGCCTTCTTATGCTCCCTATGTGGTTCAGGACAAAAATTATAGGTATTTTTGAGGAACATTCTTCATTTATTGGGTAGAAATTTGACCGTACATATTAGGGTGAAGAATGTGGTTCCCCCTAAAGTGATCAACCTCTTGGTTTCCCCTGCAAGAGAGAAAGCGTCAGAACCTTTGTCTGTCTGTAACCGACCTCTGGACTGCTCTGAGTCAGTTGGTCTCCACTGAATGGAAACCAAGGCGTGTCTCAGGGCTCAGGCCAAGGTCTGTGCCCTTTGCCACCTCTCTCTCAACCATCTTCTAGCTCGAATTTAAGTGTTCTCAAAAAGATTTATTTGGTAGAGTTTAGTGCTTGCATTTACCAGCTCACATATCATCCATATTTGTAGAGTGATAGTGATGTGTGTGAAATGGTGGAGTTATTATGGGGTTACATATATAATATTACATTTACTTCAGTAGTTTCTGAGCTGCATGTCAGTTCTTCTGTTGTTAATCATTTACTTGTCCTGTGTTGTTTTCTGTTTTGGATGTTAACCTTACCCCTCTCATTCAGTTCCCCCTCTATCGCCTTGTACTCGTCATGTTTTGACAAATATTCCTATTTGTACTAGCAGGTCTTTTTCCTCTTCCACTGCTTATTTATCTCGATTAAGCTAGCCTTGTGCTAGAACAGGCTTTTCTCCTCGGCAGTTGCCTCTTGAAGTGTTGTGCAGATGGCTCCGACTCTCATCTTTGTTCAATGATGATGTCATGTGAGAACCCTCTACCTTCACCCACCCAGCCATCACTCTCCCAGCTGACTGGTAAATACCACTGGCATCCCATGACATTATTGGTGAGGTTCCCTGATATGTCTCCTCTGGCATTTATTGCCTCACCATCTTCGTCCATAGATTTGTTATTTTCTACTGTCTCGGTTTTCCTTTAGACTTCACAGTTTTCAACCCTGATTTGGTTGAATTTCCTTTAGTTTTTAAGGGATGCATAGTGCGTGTTGTACTGCTTTCGCTCCCTGTTGCCAAAGATGAGTCCATTGAGCAGCACTCTAGTATGCTTCTAGCTCCTGTTAAAACAAGTCAGAAGTTAACACTGATTATGGTAAGGCACGTTTTTAAGAAAAGTCAGTGTAATTTGGAAAAAGGGATTAATGGCTGAAAGAGAAATCTAGTAAACTATTTAAAGTTAAATAGCTCCGCACCTAACATGAACAGTGAAGTGTGCCTGCAACTCCAGTATGTTTGTGAAGTAAGTGCTTAGAAAACAGCCAACCGACCAACTGAGGCAATGTGCTGTCAAGTTGCTGGCTTAATCTAAAACAACCTAGGCAGTCTCGAAAGTGTATCACTTACAGCTGGTTTCTGGAATGCCACTGCATTGATTTCCGGTTTTATGAAGTTGCTTAGAGTGTGTTAGGACTCAAGATAGCATATCAGTTTTTCAACTTCTTCTGTTTCAAGTTCTTGGACCAAGGAAGTGAAGACTTCTCTAATTGGTAAGGTACTTTGGCCTAAGTGCGAGGCAAAAGTACTTTTGAATTTGGTATTTTTCGTTTTTAGTACGACAGCTTGATTGCTGTGAGAATAATATATATATATATATATATATATATATATATATATATATATATATATATATATATATATATATATATATATATATATATATATATATATATATATATATATATATATATATATATATTGTATATATATATATATATATATATATATATATATATATATATATATATATATATATATATATATATATATATATATATATATATATATATATATATATATATATATATATATATATATATATATATATATATATATATATATATATATATATATATATATATATATATATATATATATTTATATATATATATATATATAAACGTATATCCATATATATATAATTTTTTGTTGATATATGGGGATAACCAGCGACGGAACTACATATCGCCACAAGAGAGGTATAAGTAAATAACATCTCCCGTCAACTCACCCGGTTAACTGGTGTTTTGTCTGCTTGGAGACGATATCCACCCACCTCTGCCATGTTGACCGTAGTGCGCTTGTCGCACGAGCCATATTATGAAAATCAGTTCATTAATCAGAAGAAAAACGTCCTTTAAAAACTCTACCTCGGAAATAATATATTTTCATATATGATATGCAGCCCGTGGATCGAACCAGCGACGGACGAGGAATCAGGACTACAGTGACGCACTAACCTTAAGTGAATAACATCTCCCGTAACTCACCCGTGTTTGAGACGATATCCACCACGCCATGTTGGCCGTAGAAAAGCTTGTCGCGACGTAGCCATATTATGACTATTTATCACCGTGATTCATATACAATCAGAAAGCTATCCTTAATATCCACTAAATAATATATTTTCATATATGTTATTATTTCTTATACTCAGTATGTATATAGAGAGGTATAAGTGAATAACATCTCCGTCAATCACCCGCCGAACTCAGGTGTTTTGCATATCCACCCACCTCTGCCATGTTGACCGTGTAGTATACACACATATACTCATTACATGAATATATATGTATATATGTTACTGTGTATATACATATAACCTCTAAATAATGACGATGATAATAATATAGAGTCACCGGGAGATGTTATTCACTTATACCTCTCTTGTGGCCGATCTCATACACTGTAGTCCTGATTCCTTTGTCCGTCGCTGGTCTGATCCCACCGGACGGTGGACTTATTATCAACTTAAAAATTCCCTTCGGGTAACATATATGAAAATATATTATTTCCGAATATATATATATATATATATATATATATATATATATATATATATACTGTATATATGAGACAAACATCGGCGAGTTACTGGCATAATGTAGTAACAATGAAAAAATCAGTTATTAGAAGAAAAGAGAAAACTCTATATATAAACTGAATGCAGCTGATGCGGCTATAACCTTCAGTACTACGTGTTTGAAAGAGGGTCCACTATCTATATATACTAACATCATCATTATTTCTTATACTGTATGTATATACATATACATAAACATGTATACACACACATATACTCATTCACATGAATATATATGTATACTTATGTGTATATACATATAAGAAATAATGATGATGATAATATATATAGATAGTAGACCCTCTTTCAAACATGTACGGTAGTATTGAAGGTGATAGCTGCATCAGCCGCATTCAGTTTATAGATTTTCTCTTTCCTTCTGCTAACTGATTTTTCATTGTTACTACATTCTGCCACTAACTCGCCTAAGTTTGGCACTCTTAGAGAGGAAAGCAGTTGCAAATCAGGGTAGTTTTATTTCTGATGAATTCACAGTTACAGAGATGTTACGAAGACAAACATCGGTGAGCCACTGGCAGAATGCAGTAACCCTAAAAAATCATTTATAAGAAGGATAAAAAAATTGTATACGATGATGATGATAGTTATATACAGTAAATGTTAGCCTTGAAGGGGCAGCGTTTTTTCATGAGGTGTCAGTTTTAAGCTTTCCAAAGTAAGTTGTGTGCATATTTATCTTAAAAAGTGGTCCAGCTCAACCATCAGTAGCTGTTTTTGACATGTCCCGCCACTGTCCCCTTAACCCCTAAGTGTTTAAGGTGGTCACCTAAGATGTCTCGAATCAGGAGAATAGGAAATTATTAGCACTATCTTTGAAGTCTTCCCTTTAGAGTCTTTCCCTTAAAACCTTTTCCACGTGAAAGTTCCATGCGGAATTTCCCAAACTGCTCTCCAGTTCTGCTTCAGTAAGTGATCAAGGCTCACATTCTAAGTGAAAGAATTGCAAATGTAACCATAACTGATGTTTGAATCTCTGTTCAAGAAGGCTGTGAAGATCCTCTGAAGGCCATGTATGGAGTTTCTGAAGTGTCTGGCAAAGCTTCGGGAAGAACCTTGTGTAGTGATGGTTGTCAGGGAAGGATAACTAGTACCTTCTGTTATTTTCCCACCCCTTTCAATGTCCCAGTACATCCTCAGTCAAAGAAGTATCTAAGCTTTGTCTTCTAAGAGAAGGTCTTCCAATTCTAATTCCTGTGTTTTTGTCCTAGTACGGCACCACAAGTTTTCACCCGTATGTTGGCAGGATGGAGTCATCTGCTTGATGTGTCACAGCTCTCTTATATTTGGACAACTGGTTTGTTCTCGCCAATTTGTTTCAGGCAATCTTGAGAGTGAAGGATTATCTAATTTATCTAGCCTCAGGTCTGGGCATTGTGTTAATGGTCAATAAATCTATGCTTTTTCCTATCAAGTCAATTGTTTATCCGGGGATGAAGATCAACTCTTTCTTTTCAGGTCTTTTTTTTTTTTTCAGCAGAGATGGACAGACAATTTTCTACCACTTTTGGGAGAATTATCACGGGTCTGCCTCTAGATCTCAAGAACCCAGACCTTAAATTGTTCACAGATGTTTTGGAGGCAGATTTGGGGGGGGGCATTCTGAGAAACATTTGATGGCAGGGAGTTGGACTGTAGAAAAGAGCAAGCTTCTTATAATCAACCTATGCTTTTGGCAGTTTGGAATGGTGTTATGCAAGCAGAACATCTAGTCAGAGACACTACAACTGCAGTCTTTTCCAACAATTTAATCTCTTGTTTCTTGCGAAAGGAGGTAAGGAGGCACAAATCGAGAGATCTGTTTAGGCTAGCAAAGAAACTTCCTTCTCCTTTAGACAGAGCCCAGGAACTTCATTCATTACCTCATTTTCTCCCAGGAAAGGGAAAGGTCTTCTTTCAGAATGGTCTCTTCTCCCACAGGTTTGCCAGAAGTTGTGGAACCTTTGGGGAAACCCAAATATTAATCTGTTCACGGCTGCCAAAAACACAGCGCTCCCAGTTTACTGCCCTCCATGCCAGGATCCTCGGGCAGGGGCAGATGATGCCTTTCTTCAAGAGTGGTTGAATGCAGACCTTTCTGTTTTTCCTCTGTTTGCTGTTGTGAGGAAATACTCAACAAGTTTTGCAGTACACAAGGATGATACTGATAGCTCCTTGGTGGCTCCTTTCCTGGCAGTAGATGTTCCTCACCTTCTTCCATTCAGAAAAGATTTTTTCAGACAATCTAGCCATCTGACCATGTGGAGAACGTTAACCATCTCTACAAAAGCAAGATGCTTTTCTAGAGGGGCCCATGCATGCAATCCTTAAGCCTAGAAGGTCCTCCAGTGTTAGACTGAGTCAATAACAGTGGTCAGTTTATTGATCTTGGGGCTTGTCCAGAGGGATATAGATATCCTGAAAAGTTCTGCTGGTATCTCAGGTATGTAAACCAGTTTTCTAGCCCAGTGATCAAAGGATGTTGCTTTACATTGTCTTCAGTTCTGTGTCATGCTGACTGGATTACTACCCACAATTTAAATATGAAAGAGGTTTCCAATATTTTGAGCTGGAAATTTCAAATTTCCCAATCATGGTTTACAATGAAATTTGGATGTAACCCTGACTTTATTTGTCAACATAACAGTCCACGTGCGCAAGGTATGGCTGTATATGCTTTGCGCGGCTGTATATGCTAAGTCTGGATAACCTACTTATCATCAGGAAAACTTGGAGTGGAGTTGCCACGAAGTTCTTCATTTCAAGATTTTCAGTAAGTTCTACCATGTTTACATATTTGCCATTCACCACAGTCCAAAATTCAATGATTCTATACATGACTGTCTCTTGAAGAGGATTAGTATGGCTCAGTCACAGGATTCAAAAGCTTCTGTAATGCAAAGCACAGTGAGTGGCTAAATTTAAATTCCACAGATCAACATGGTTGGTCAGCTCTTGAGTTCTGTGTATCCTCTGATTTTGTCCAGCTGATTTAGGAACCAATTCATATATCTGTTAACAGATTAGACCTCCTTTTCTCAGATGTTCCAGCTATTGTCAAGTTCAAGATCTGCCACTGAGATGGACATAACTGTCAATCAGTATATCCCTAATGTTACCATTGCAAAAACTGTCTGGCTGAAATCTAGAGCCAATTGGGATTGCATTATTGAACCTTGTCAGGCACTTAATATTTCAGACACTATATCAGATCTGGATCCCAAGAAGAATAGCTGGTGGCTATTTTAGTAAGGTATGTCCCTAGAAAGGTCATCAAATTCAGAACAAATTACCAACCATGGTTTGATGATATATGTAGATGAGCTTACCATGACAAACAGACCAAATTCAACACATGGAGACAAAATCGTTCATATGAAAATTACACCAATTTTGTTGAGTCTCACTGTGCTGCGAATAGAACTACCCATACAGCCGAGAGAAATTACAATAATTCCTTGAAGAGGAAAGGAATTACTCAGCCCAATTTGTGGTGGACCAAATTGGCATCATCTGTCTGGGTCAGGTTTGCCTTCCATTCCACCACTAACAGATGATGGTAGACTGGTTACTGACCTTTAGGAAAAGGCTGAAGACTGCAGTAACTACAGGCCAATTTCTATTCTCCTTATGCTCTCCAAAGTTGTAGAAAAACTTATTTTTATGCCCCTATTATAAGTATATGGAATCTAAACGATTTTTAGCCGATAGTCAATATGCATATAGGAAGCAGTTAGGTACCTGCAATACTCTTTTAGACTTGACTTTCCATTTGCAAAAGAACATAGAAAAGGGTTTTGAGTGCAGAGTAATTCAAATAGATTTTAGTGCTGCTTTCGATTTAGTGAATCACAACTTCAGAATCTTGGAGTGGGTGGATATGTTTTAGGATTACTTCAAGATTTCCTTACAGGAAGGCAGCAGCGAGTTACTGTTGATAGTATAAGAGGTGCTAAAGAAACGAGCAGGTAAAAGTTACTGCTACTTTATTAAAGGTCCAGGCAGTTTATATAGTGGCCGACTGGCTTCGGGCCGCGGAAGACAATGGAAGCAAGGGTGACCTGAGGTCGATAACAATTAATAAATAAATACAGCAAATGAGTACAATATACAATGCAACAATACACAGAATTAAAGTTGAGTATAATCTTGACGCCTGCGAAAGAAGAAATACACGATACGTAGTTGATGAACAGATAAATAATTGTATACACAGTTTAAACAATTGAATTTTCGTGACCTAGCCCGTCTACCGTGACGAATCGTAGGTACAAAGAAAATGGGCTGTCATCAAAGAAAACTTGCTTAGCGGGGACTTTACAAATACTCCCCCCCCCCACAAGACGTAGGTAATGTCTGATTAATCGGCGTATCTGCTGGGGTGTTGAAGGGTGCCCCAGCTGCGTGAGGACAACAGAGGGATGCCCTGTGTGTGAGGGTGGCTGGATGTGGGTGTGGGCGGCCTTTTCCGGGGGCGGCCGCGTTTCCGCTTCTTGCGAGGGCCTGGTTGCGGCGGTGGCTGCGCCGGCGGAGGGTGCGGTGTGCTGGCGGTTGTGTCTTCCTCCAGGAGGGCAGGCTTGACCCGGTCGATTGACACCCAATCGTCCCTCCCGTGGAGTGTGAGCATGAATGCCTTGCTGTTCCGCTCCAGCACGTGGAAGGGCCCCTTGTAGGGCCTGGTCAGTGGCGGGCGGACGGCGTCATCTCTGACGAAGACTTGGGTAGCGGAGGCCAGCCCGGGTGGCGTGAAGGTGGCCGGCCTGTCGGTATATGTCCTCTTGTAGGGGGCGAACTTGCCGACGATTTCGCGAAGCCTCTGGACCAATGGGTTGTGGCGATCCTCTGTCACTAGTTCGCCCGGGACCATGAGGGGCTCGTCGTAGGTTTTCTCGGCTGCTGAAGGGGCGCGGTCAGCCCTGGGGGCGGTTCTCAACCCGAGGAGGACCCATGGTAGCTGGTACTTCCAGTTCTCGGCGGTACAGCAGGCCATAAGGGACGCCTTCAGGTACCTGTGGAAACGCTTGACCAGGCCGTTGGCGGCTGGGTTGTAGACCGTGGTGGTGTGATGAGCTGTCCCCAGCAGCTGGGCCAGGGAGGACCAAAATTCGGACAGGAAGGCGGGGCCCCTGTCGTCGTGATGCCGAAGCAGCTGATCCAACTGGAGAGTAGGGCCTCTGCGCAGGCGCTGGCGGTGGCTCCTTGGATTGGCGTGGCTTCGGGCCACCTTGTTGAGTGGCCAACCACCGTCAGGAGATATCTGGACCTGCCCGACGGGGGAAGGGGCCCGACGGCGTCGATGTGCACATGGCCGAAGCGCCGCCCTGGCTGCGGGAACTCGCCTACCCCGGATTCGATGTGCCGCCCCACCTTGCTGGTTTGGCAATGCAGGCACTGTCTCGCCCAGGTCCTCACATCCTTCTGCACTCCGTGCCAGACGAACTTCTCTGATAGCAGCTTGGCCGTCGTCCTGCCGGAGGGGTGTGACGGGCCGTGGATGATGTCGAATACCTGGCGGCAGTGGGAGGCTGGCACTAGGGGGCGGGGCTGACCGGTGCTGACCGGTGCTGACGTCGCAGAGGAGAGTTGGGCCTCCGGGGGCGAGGGGCATGTCCCTCTACTTTAGGGATGTGACGCCGGTGCGATAGGCTGGGGTCTCTGGGTCGGCGGCCTGCTCCCTGGCGAGGTCTTCATAGTTGATTCCCAGCTGCACTTCATTCAGTTCGACTCTGGAGAGGGCGTCCGCCACAGGGTTTTTCCTACAGGGGAGGTACTTGATGGAGCAGGTGAACTCGGCGATGGCCGAGAGATGTCGTTGCTGCCTGGAGGACCACACATCCCCCTGCTTGGTGAAGGCGTGGACCAGCAGTTGGTGGTCTGTATAGATTGTGAAGGGCGTGCCCTCCAGGAGGAACTTGAAGTGCTGGACTGCACGGTATACTGCGCAGAGTTCCCTGTTGAAGGTGCTGTAGCGGGCCTCTGTGGGGTTGAACTTCTTACTGAAGAAGGCGATGGGCTGGGGAACGCCGTTGATGACCTGTTCCAGGACAGCACCACAGGCGACGTTGCTGGCATCCGTTATCAGCTGGAGGGGGGCGCTGGGATCCTGGTGGACCAAGGCGGTTGCCTCGGCGAGGGCGGCCTTCGTCAGGGAGAAGGCCTGCTGCTGGCTGGGTCCCCACAACAAGGATTTTGGTCGGCCTTTCAGGGTCTCCGTCAAAGGGGCCGTGGTGTGTGCGATCCCGGGGATAAACCTCCTGTAGTAGTTCACCATCCCGAGAAATTCTTGGACGGCCTTGACGGAGGTGGGGACGGGGAACCTGGTGATGGCTGTGACTTTGGATGTGAGCGAACGGACGCCATCTGGGGATACCTTGTGGCCCAGGAAGTTGGCCTTCTGTACGCCAAAGGTGCATTTGTCGAAACGTACGATGAGGCTGTTCTCCTGCAGGCGTTGCAGGACTGCTCTGATGTGTTTCTGTGCTCCTTGTGGAACCTGGAAAATATAAGGATATCATCTACGTAGCAGACGCAGAACTTTAGGTCCCCCAGGATGCTGTCCATGAGCCGCTGGAAAGTCGCCCCAGCGTTCCTCAGGCCGAATGTAGAGAAGGCGAACACATAGGACCCGAAAGGCATGATGATGGCAGTCTTTGGTATATCCTCTGGCGCGACCGGTACCTGAAAATATGATTTTAAGAGATCCAACTTAGTAAATATTTTGGCCCAGTGGAAGGAGGCCATGAGGTCCTGCATGTTCGGCAGGGGGTAATGGTCAGGTTCCATTGCCAGGTTGAGTCGCCTGTAGTCGTCGCAGGGTCTCCAGGAACCGTCTGGTTTCGGCACCATGTGGAGGGGGGAGGCCCACAGCCTGGAGGCCTTCTTGCAGATTCCCATCCATTCCATTTTGGCGAATGCATCCCTGGCCTCCTGAAGGCGTCGAGGGGGAAGCCTCCAGAACTTCGCATGTGCCGGGGGCCCTTTGTTTTTATGTGGTGATATATGCCATGTTTGGCTGGGGGCCCGGACTTTTGGCGGAGCTCGGGCCTGAACACGTCAGAGTACTCCATCAGCAGCTGTGAGTATTGGTGGGGGGCGGCAGAGCAGATGGTGGGCGCCTTGGGTCCCGTTGCCAACGGGAGGGACTGGCAGGAGTCTGTGTCTAGGAAGCGTTTCCGACCGACGTCAATTGCCAGCCCGAAGTGCGCCAGGAAATCCGCGACGATGAAGTCCCAGGAGTACCTCCAGCCAAGGATGGAGATCGACAGGGGCCGGGTTCCGTCGGAGAGGATGGGGGACCTGTTGGCAGCCGTCAGGGAGGCAGCCAGGTCCGGTTCCCACTTGCAGTCCTCTCTAGATGCCGGGAAGATTGATCTAATGGCCCCCGTGTCGACCAGCATCATCCTGCCGGAGACGCCTATTGGTTCTGGGCCCCTGGGTTCTTCTGCTGCCATGGCGGCTTGTCCTGCTGGCCGCCGCCTCCCCCGTTTTTTGAACGGGCGAATGAACAGGGTGGCAGGCAGTTCCGGGCATCTTTGCCAAACCGCCTGTGGTAATGGCAAAGACCTGGGGAATTCCACCTGTTGGGAGGCGCTGGGCTCCTCCTGGTGACGGCGTTGACCCCTTCCTCTGCGCCCTCCTCTTGCTGGATGGCACTGACTGGGAGTGTGGGCGCTGGTACCCGCTTTGTTGCCTTTATGGAGTCTGTCAAGTGCTGTGCTGAGATGATCAGGTCTTCGAGGGGCATCGTGTAGGGCTCCGGGATTTGTGTGCAGACCTCCAGGATGAGCTGACAGAGGAGGATCTCCCTCGACAGGCTTATCTCGCGCTTCTTTTTACTGCCGTCGGTGTCTGGGATGGTGAGGAGGTTTCGGATCATGCCCCATGACCCCATGATGCTCAGATCCTGCCGCGGGTTGATGGTGAGGTCGAGGGCATGGGCGGCCCGCTCGGCAACCGGCAGGGAGCATGTCTGGAGGAGGGTTTTCTTCGGGAGGTGGTAGGTAAGGGGGCATGCTTCAGACACCCACGGGACGAGCTTACTGTAGATCTCCTCCGGCAGGGCATTGAGTACCATATCCGCCTGCAGCACCTTGTCGTTTAGGTCCGCGATCCTGAACTGGCTCTCAGCCCTGTAGAGCCATGCCGACGGATTCCCCTGCGTAAACGGCAGCAGTTTTATGGATAGGGCGGCCCTGGATTGGCCCGCTGGGCTGGGGAGAGTGCGGGGCGCGGACAGGGGTGTGGAGGAGCGTGAGAGCCTCAGCGCGGGGACGGGCGCGGGTGATATGGGAGGGAGGTATACCTCCGAATCCACGAGGTCAGTGGTTAATTGAATGAGGGAGGGGATGTCTGTGTCCATACTCGTTCTTTGCCCTCTATGTGGAGTAGGGTACTCGTGTCAAAACGCACTTGGGAGTGCGCCGTGTGAGTCCGCTAATGACGCTGGTGATTTTGCCGACGAGAGTCAGCACGCCCAAATGCTGGTTCAGCGCCGTGTTTAGTCCACTATGGGTGAGAGTAAGCTCCTGAAGCCAAGACTGAGTCGCCGTATGGGTCCGCTAATGGCTTCGGGAACCACTCCAGGGGTCACCACTATAAGAGGTGCTAAAGAAACAAGCAGGTAAAAGTTACTGCTACTTTATTCAAGGTCCAGGCAGTTTATATAGCAGCCGACTGGCATCGTGCCGTGGAAGACAATGGAAGCAAGGGTGACCTGAGGTCGATAACAATTAATAAATAAATACAGCGAACGAGTACAATATACAATGCAAAAATAGACAGAATTAAAGTTGAGTATAATCTTGGCGGCTCTGCAAAAGAAGAAATACACGGTACATAGTTGATGAACAGATAAATAATTGCATACACAGTTTAAACAATTGAATTTTCGTGACCTAGCCCATCTACCGTGACGAATCGTAGGTACAAAGAAAATGGGCCGTCATCAAAGAAAACTTGCTTAGCGAGGACTTTACAATGGGATCTCTAGTGAACCAAGACCTATTGTGTCTAGAGTTCCACAGAGTAGTGTTCTTAGTCCACTGTTATTTTTAGTGTATTCAAGTGATATGGTTGTCGGCCTGATAAACAAGATTATTCAGTTTACCAATGATGCAACACTTGTGAGTGTAGTAAAGTCTCCATTTATGAGAAATGAAGTTGCACTTAGTCTCAGCAGTGCCATAGGTCGGATTAGCAAATGGTGTATTTGGTGGAGTATGAGGCTGTACTCCAGTAGGATGAAAACAATACTGATTAGCATATCTCGTACAGATTTTCCACCCCATCCTCCCCTTCAGGTAGATGGGACTCTGCTGAATGAGTCTGAAACTTTAACTCTTCTAGGTGTAACTTTTGACTCGCATCTTAATTTTGAGAAACATCTAATTAAAGTTTGAGCAAATGCTGCATGAAAGTAAGATATTGTTCATAAGGCCTCACATATGTATAACAGTGATATAACCAATGCAACCTGTTTTAGGTCATTCATCCTTCCTTGACTAGAATACTGTTCTCCATTATGGATGTCTGCTTCTCCCAGAGATTTATCCCTTTTAGATAGAGTGGTTCGTGGTGGTAGGTTTCTGTTCCCTAATATTAGTTATGTCTTGAACCATTGACGGATGGTCTCTTGTTTGTCACTTTTTCATAAATTATATTTTAACAGAGATCTTTCACATTCACAATTGATCCCTGATCCCCTTTTCCTGTCGAGAGCAACCAGATTTGCTGAATAGCAGCACCAATGTACTGTGAATGTGCCTCACTGTCGAACTTCTCAGTTCCAGGGTTCCTTTATTCCTCACACACCATTGGACCGTGGAACAGAATCCCTGAGGATGTCGTGCAATTGGAACTTCAGAAGTTCAAGCGAAGATGCAATGCATTACTACTCTAATACAATTCTCCTTGTAATTTAACAATTTACTTATATTTTTTTTATTTATTTACTAATTTTTTAATTAGTTTTTTATTTTTAATGTGATTTCTTCTTCCTCTATTTCCCATCACCTTCTGTTGCTCCTTTCTAATGAACATTATATTCTTTAGAAGCTTGAATTTAAAGTCAATGGCCCCTGTGTGTTACCTCAGTTCGGTCCTTTGGATAAGGCATCAATTAAGAACTCTGAAGACTACTATTTTTTTTAGCACTTACTACGGCCAAGCATATTAGTGAGCTTCAAGCCCTTTCTTGTGTGTGAGCTTTATTCTAGTGGAAACCTCTCTCTTTTCTTTCATTGCCCAGAGAACAGACGTAGAAGTGAAAGCCCTTCCCAGATTTGTGACTACCTAATCTAATTGCTTTGGTAGGCAATGAAGAAGTGGCCGTCTTATGTCCAGTTAGAACTCTAAGGATTTACCTGGATATACTTCAACCTTAAAGAGGAGGAGATGAGAATTTGTTTTGTGATGTTAGGAGGCCAAACACTCCTTTGTTCAAGAATGCTCAAGTCAATGCACAGAGTTGATCCCTGAGCTTCTACCATGCTGTAAGGAAGTCTTTTTATTTCCTTTACAACCTTTCTCTAAAATACAGCTCTATGGAAACGTAGGCCTAACTGTTTTTGCCTTAATAATTTGCGAAACTTTCAAATTTAGCATGGGATGTGTAAAGCCCTTAGTCCTATCGTTGTGGACGATTTCTCTTGAACCAAGTATGAGAGCAACCCTACTTTCTCTCTGATTGTTAGTTGTTAGGAAATCCTGCTATTGAAGTTTGGGAGCATGAAGTACACACTGGTGTGTAGGAGCTCACCTTCATATCTGAAGGTGGTAGCTGTCTTTAGTTTTGGACTGGCAGTTATGGGCTTTAGACTCAGAAACAGGAGTCACTAGTGCTCTGCGAGATAGAGTCCATTTTCCTTGTAAGGACAAGTCTCACTAAGAGGGCCTTTTACCCTGCTGTGGTTCCAATGTCACATTTGTTTTTAGTTTGCTCGGCTGAATATTTGTTTCTCTGGCTGCAGTAAACCATCATACTCATTCAATGTGGTAGTCAGCTAAGTTTAATAGTATATAAGGTATAATTCCAAATAATAAAAATTTTTATGATAAAATTAATTTTTTGGATACTTAGCTACCGTTAAAGTGGAAACCCTCCCAGCCTCCCCACATCTTAGTAGATGATCATGAAGAATTCTGACAAGAACGTAAACATTCCAATGCCACCTGGTGAGATCTCAATACAGTAGGTGATTACAGAAACAGTCCTAGCGGGTTAGCCAAGTGTCATTTTGTGTGCCGATCTCACCTAACAGTAGCTAAGTATCGAAGTAATTCTATTATAAAAATTTTCGTTTTCTGAAAAACTTAGGTCATTTTTATAAGTTTTTATTAAGTAATTTCTATTCCTAATTCATTAAGAGGTGTATTTTACCATAATGATCAAGCAAAGAAAACTGATTGAAATATAAATATTAAATTTTCGTAAATATTTGAATTACAAAAAGTAACAGGCAAGGGTGTGAGGAGCTTATATATAAACTCAGTGGTTGTTTCACATTTGGTTGTTGTTTTGATACTGTGATGTCCTTATTTGGTTTGATGGTTACAGCATGTTGGCTGTTTTTGGATTAAAGTAAGTTGCAGAAAGTCCCTATCTTGTTTTTACAATAAGAATTTATTTGGGACTTCATATCCACTTCAATGGTGGTGGTATTTTTCTGCAGTAGTCGGGAATTATCCCAAGTATGACATCCATTGACCTGCGATACCAAATGCATTATTTATTGACTGCTCTGTCTGCCATTGCAAGATGGTTACTTTCGACAACTATATTGCAATATTGCAGGTTGGATGTAGTTTATGAACATTTTCATGACACTTGTTTAGAGCTTCACACCAACATTTTCACATATACACATCATGATCCAAGAGACACCAAACTTGCAAAATGAATAATATTTTGCCTTTCAGAAAGGCTATTATGCAATACTTCCCCTCAAGTATCCTCAGGCGAGTACAAAGAATTTACAGTAGAATCACAAAAAATTAAAGGTGGGTTAAATTAATCACAAGTTCACTGCAATGCTGAATCCACATAGAAGATGAAGCCTGTTAACAAAGACACTGATATCCTCACAAACTGAATCACTAACAATTCTCGTTCACGTGAGCTAAACCATATACAATTATTATTCAATTCTGACACAGATAAGTCAGAACAGAAATCAATGTTGCTCCTATCTTTAGTGTTTCATATCATGCGTTTCTCAATAAAAAATAAGTGTATATAATTAGAATAATTGTAGCAAGAACCTGGCCTACTGACCTGAACAGAACCACAAAAGATCCCTCCTCATAAACACAATTAAATGTAAGACACCAAAAACAGCTGAAGTAAAAAGGACATGTGAAGGACCAATTGTAGCCTGTAAACGAACCTGAAAATAAAGAAAAAATAGGATTACAAAGTGGGCATTTTATTCATATAAATGTAAGACCACTACAAAAGAATAATGCTAGTCATCACATGATAAAAATACACAAATAGCTAAATATGACATAACTGAATTGAAGAATTACACATGGATATCTGAAAAAGATCAGAGTTAATTATTATCTAGTACATCAGCGTTACTTCTGATGATATAAATCAAAATTGCTTGCCGAATACCACAAACTACCGTAGGCTACATCAGATTGACAGTTTAACGAACTGATGGTATTACTTCACTTAAGCTGCTGCTTCCCTCCCAATATGCAGATCGTTTCTCAAGCAAGAGCCTCCTTCCATACAGAAGTGATATGTATGTTACTTTATATGCACTGGAACAACTAAAGTTATGCATTTGAATAACTGATAACTGAAATGTTTCTATCGACATAGCTTCAGAAGTCATTCCTTCAAGTTATATTCTTCATGATACGAAAACAAAAACTGAATAAATGATTAATACTTTAAAAATCCAAAAATTAATGTATCATCATAAGCAAAATATTCAGAACAACTTGAATGTCTTTCAACATTATGGCAAGGGAATTTATGAAATGTTCCATTACTGTCCCAGTGAAAAATTTTCTAGGAGTTTTGGCTATAATTAAAATGTATCATATAGTTTGCCTAGTGCAGTTGTAGAGTTTTCTGATCTCCAAAGTTTAAGCGAGGAACAAATTCATTCCTGCTTTCAGCTGATGTCTTCTGAATTTAGGTGTGTCGGTTTTATTTCTATTCTCTCATATTTATTTATCATTTTATCCTATAACTTGTCTCTCTGCAGGCTGATTTTCCTTTGGAGCCCTCTTGGGTTCACAGTCTCTTGACTTTGTCCGTAAGGGTTTCCAGCCGATTATTTAAGAAAGACAGGAAGAAGGCATTCTAAGGAAAAGACCCCCCCTGTAAAGTCACTCTTACAAGTTATGATCAGCCAAAGTGCAAATCATCAAGAGCGGGCTGATGAATAAAATTTTGTTATTGTGGTTGGAGGAAGAAGTAGTAGTAGGAAGAGGAGGAGGAGGAGGAGGAGGAGGACGTGAAGAGGTAGGGGAAGAAAAAGTGCTTGAGTAGTTGTTGTTGGGACTCAAGAGAGGGCGGCTGAAAAAAGAAGTCTTTCTGGTTGAGTTAGGTGGTTGCACTGTAGGACTGAAGTTCTCAGGGTTCTATGAGAGGTCTACCTTGGAAGCAGTCACAATCGTTTGAGGTGAGTGTTTAATTTGTCTTTTTGAGCACAAGCTATCTAGGCATTTGGCAGAATTACGTCGGCAGAAGGGGTACCTGTTAAAATTACGGACATATTACTTCCATTTAATGGAACCAGTGATACTGAAGAATGGTTTGAAAAAACTTGAAATGGTTGCTATGTTTAAGGAAATTAAGGAGCTACAAGTTGTAATACCTTTAGTCCTAGAAGGAAGTGCATATTCTGTGTAAAATGAATTTAAGTGATGACAATAAAAACACATCAGAGTAAATTAAGTCAGCATCAATTGAAGCTTCTACCTTAAATCCATTTCAAGCTTATGAACAATTTGCTAAGCGTGTGTGGTGTGATGAACCAGTTGATGTGTATATGACTGATTTGCGAAGGTTAGCAAGATTGGCAGGTGTTTCTTCTGATGCGTTGTTGTTGAGGGCATTTGTGGTTGGGTTTTAGCAGTTGTGTCACGCAAACTTTGTGCAGTTTTAAGAGTTGATAAAATGAACCTTGGCAGCATTGTTGATCATGCAAGGGTGTTGATGTCTGAGCTGGTTGAAAGCCAACATTTGGTTAGGTTTTGTTTTGAGTGTAATTTTGTCTGTTACAGTTGTGGTGAAGTTGGTCACATAGCTAGAAATTGTTCAAAAGGTGAGCAGAGAAATGGTATCAGAGGATCTGGTGCGCCAGCAGTTCCTCCAAGTCAGCATTAACGACGCTCCCTGTTATTAAGGTTAGTGTGAAGGGTCATGTGGTTCTAGAACAGTTGTTGCTCTGTGGGCTTGTGAAGTCGAGAGTAGTAGTTGCAGATGATGGTCATATGGTTGTGTGTAAGGGTGAATCAGTTTCGTCAATGCGTGTGGGTAGTGAAATGAGTTGTGTTGTGTTGGGTAGCATGTTGGTTGGTGTAGTGGTCGCTAGGTATGGATACAGTAGAGAGGTTGGGGGACGTAGTGGTGACGGGGGCTCAGATGAGGTTTATGAAGAGTGGCGAAGTGATGGAGACATTGAAACCAAGTGAACGGAATCTTGCTTGCGCTGGAAGGTTTGCTGCATTGCCAAAATGAATGATTGTTCAAGATAAAGACTTTTTAGCAAACTTTGATGGTGAATGTTGGACAGTAACGTGGCACTGGAAAAATGAAATTCCACCAGAATTAAAAATGAGGTTAGTTGTTTTACAAGTGCTACTTTGCCTACAATCAGAGAAAAATCTGATAAAGAAATTAAAATTTAGATAGAAAAAGGGTGGCTTAAACTAGCTAAACACACTACCCACAGGGGTCTGATACCACTAATGGCCATAGAGCAAGTTGATAAGAACAAGGTGCAACCAGTATTAGATTTCTGAGAACTTAATGATTATGTGAAATGTCACCCAGGTGTTGATGCTGCAGTGTCTGTGATGTTACTATGTGTCGCTGGCAGTGGATGCCAGAGCCAATACTACTGATTGATCTGAAGTCTGCTTATCATCAGATCAGAGTTGACAGTAGTTTATGACCATATCAGCAGGTGTCACATAAGGGTAAGCTATATTATATGACAAGACTAGGTTTTGGGTTAAATTCCATGCCTAAAATAATATCGAAGATCTTGACAGAGGTCCTGTCAAGAGATGAGAAAGTGTGTTGTGGTACAGATAATTATGTAGATGATATTGTAAATGAAAATATTGTTTCTGTGGAAGAGGTCATTTCTCATGTGCATAAGTTTGGGTCAGAAAAAAGGATTCCTGAGTCACTGGATGGTGGTGTGTTGGCTAATAGTGGAAAACTGGAGTTTAGATAGGCAATCTGATCCTTCAGTGAACAATGAGAAATTGTCATGCAGAATTTTTTTTATTTGTGGTAATCTAGTGGGGCATCATCCAGTCCGTGGATGGCTTTATGCGGCATGTGGTCACATGAAGAGAATAAGTGAAGGCTAAGCTTGGGATGACTGGATTGGAGGTAAGGCCCAGTTGTTGGTGGAGGACTTGTTAAAAGGGTGCAGGATGATGACCCTGTTTGTGGGTATTGGTCTGTTCCTGATGCTAAAGTAGGCAAAATCTGGTGTGATGCTGGTAGCCAACCTTTAGATGTGGCTTTGGAGATGAATGGAGTGATTGTTGAGGATGGAGCATGGCTTTGTAAGCCAGCCGATGCAGCTCACATCAGTGTTGCTGAATTAGATGAGGTGGTAAAAGGAATCAATCTAGCAATAAAATGTTGCTGAATTGGATGTGTTGGTAAAAGGAATAAATCTAGGGATGAAATGTTGCTGAATTAGTTGTGGTGGTAAAAGGAATAAATCTAGCAATGAAATGGGACTTTGAGTCTGTTGAGATAACAGATTCTGCAGCCATATTGAGTTGGTTGCATGGAATCTTTACTGGAGATTTTAGAGTGAAGGTTTCTGGTATGTCAGAGATGTTGGTGAAATGCTGATTGTCTGTGATAAAAGATATAACTGGTGAGTATAAGTTGGATGTCGCTGTGACATTGGTAAAATCTTTTTCAGAGCAACTCTGATGAACTAACCAGAGTGAGGAATTAGTGGCTTTATAATGAGTTTCAGGTGCCCACGTGTGCAGTGAGTTTGAGCAAATTGCATGATAGGCATCATTTTGGTGGTGAGAGATCATTTTCATTTAGCACAGTAGTTGATCCTGAAGTGAAGAGAGATGATGTTGAGAAATGCATTCATGCGTGTTGGCAGTGCAGGTCGAATGATCCAGTGCCTGTTAAGCACGATCTTGGTGAGTTAAGTGTAGAGAAATATTGGTGTAGATTAGCAATGGATGTGACACATTACAAAGGAAGGAGCTATTTGACAATAGTGGACTGTGGGCCAAGTAGAGTTGCTATTTGAAGAGAGATTGGGTCAGAAAATGCCAGAGATATTTGTTCAGATTTTATGCATGTATGTCAGGAGAGAGGGCCTCCAGATCAATTTGAAAAGTTATGCAAGGTGTGGAACATTGAGAGGCATTATCTAGTTGCATATCGAGCTCCTGGTAATGGGATTGTTGAATGTCACCATCGCGCTATAAAGAGTTTAGCAGCACAAAGTAATGAGGGCCCTTTGGTGAGAGTGTTTTGGTAACCTTCCAGCAAAAAATGGTGTTAGTGCTGAGAGTGCTCCATGTAACATGTAACTATACTTGGAGACATCCAGAGGTGCAGAACAAGATTGATAGAGTGGCTGAGTCTGCTGCACAAGTTGGTGATTAAGTTTTCGTGAAGCCTCAAATGCAATGTGCACTTCTAAATGGGGAAGGGGTCGTGTGACAAAGGTAATGTCAGAGAATAATGTTGATGTTTACAGTGTACCTCATCATGTATTAGACATATGTACAATTCTTGATGAAAGTAATGAGGAATTGGGTGGGGGTTTGATGAAGATGATGAAATGAAGAGTGAAGCAGATGTGATTATCAGGCTTAACATTCCTGAACCCTCCAGGATGGTTCAACGGTGGCAGCCTCCTGTGTGGATGTGGGATTATGTGAGTCATTGATGTGTAAATCATGGGGGGGATTGTGGTTGGAGGAAGTGGAAGAAGCAGTAGTAGAAGGAGGAGCAGGAGGTGAAGAGGTAGGAGGAAATGTATAATGCCTACTTTCACTAACCCATTTAATGAGGATGAGGATGAGAATGACCATGAGGGGATTGGGGGCTGGCAGACACAAGCGAGTAGAAAAAAGAAAAGAACCACTCAACTGACGACTAGACCAAAGCCCAACGTTTGCAAATCACCTTGGCCGAAACCTGAGAAGAGATGTCCCGCTGTGATTCCAAATTAGCACTCATCGGTGAAGCTAGACACCATAGTAGAGTGTCAAGCTTCTCATGGGCCCCAACCCTCTTATCTTCCACGAACTCCCATGCAAAATTAAACATAAAGTGGTCTACTGAATTACCTGCCTATTTCAACACCTCAATTTTCTTAAAGGTGAGAATTTTGGTCCTAATACAAAAATCTTAAGATACAACCTAATCCGGGACCAATCCTGCCCCCGGGTTTAGGCACAGGCTTGCCTTCTACCACAAGTGCCAGCCAACCTTCCATGGCGAGTGACTGACCATTCCTGCTGGCCAACCCCCCATCCACCCAAATGATCAACTCATTCATTTCCCATCTTCGTGAGTTGCCATGGATACATTAGATATAATCTCTTGGAATATTTTTGGCCTTATATTCTGCAAAAATGTTAAAGGCATCACTGCATTACAAGAAAAGCTCCTCTGGCCTCATGACCTTGCCATCTGCAATTCAGTGCATAAAGACTGCAAAGCTTTCTCAACCTCATCAATGTAAGGGGGGTCTGTCTTTCCTGTGACACAAATCATTAGACAACATGGTGAATGTGTTGACCTACAGGAATGATAGATTGCTGGGGCTTCAAGTGGCAGTAGGAGATTCTAAGATCTTAATAATTAATGTTTATATGCCCTGGGAAAAGAACAATAATTTTGATCAATACTGCATGATCCCAGGTGAGTTTGTAAAGTCACCACATCGGTGCCAGCGTAGTGTTTCGGCGGCGCCATTAATTAAGTCTCCGCTGAGCATGTTTTCTTTGGTGACTTCGCATTTTCTTCAAGCTCAATTAGTCAGGCCTAAAACGTGCCAGGTCACGCATTTTTAATCATTTTTACTTTATGCGTATTTATACAAATGTCACACATTGTGTATCAGATGTTTCTTCATTCACAGGCATCAAGACTGTATCCATATTGTAGTTCTGTATGTTTTGTATTTTAATTTGTACTCGTTCACTGCATATTATTGTTTATTGTTTCGACCTCAGGTCACAGTCAATTCCATTGTCTCTCGCGGGCGGCGCCAGTCGGCCGCTATATAAACTGCCTGGATCTGTAATAAAGTAGCAGTAACTTTTTACCTGCTCGTTTCTTTGACACCTTACAGTGGTGACGCCGGAGTATCCCGAGCCATTAGCGGACTGACACGGCGACTTAGTCTTGGCTCCAGGATTTCTCCAAAACGCTCTTAGCGGCCTAAACACGCGCTGTAACCAGCGTTTGAGCGTGCTGACTCGCCGGCGCACCCCACCAGCGCCACTAGCGGAACCACACGGCGCACGAAAGTGCGATTGACGCGAGTACCCCACTCCAGTAAGGGGTCAAAGGAGCGAGCATGGACGCGGATATCCTCCTTCATGCAGTTAAACGCGGACCCAAACGGACTCGAGGTTTACCTACCTCCCATCACACCCGCGCCCGCCCCGCATCGAGGCCCTCCCGCAACTCCACACCAGCGCCCAACACACGACGGCCGGGCAACACACCGCTGGCCGCCCTCACCGTAAAGCTGCCGCCGTTTACGCAGGAACCCATCGATGGGCTGCGCAGGGTGGAAAGCCACTTCAGAATCGCGGACCTGACGGACGAAATCCTACAGGCCGACACAGTGCTCAACGCCCTTCCGGAGGACGTGTACAGAAAACTCATTTCGCGAGTACGAAACACACACCCTCACATACAGCACCACAAAAAGTTCCTCCTCGAAGCTTGCTCCTACCCATCACCGAATGGGCCGCCCGTGCTATCGACCTTGCCATAAACCCACGCCACGACCTCAATTCAAGAGACACTTGGAGCATGGTCGTAGATCTCCTGTCACTACCAGACTTGGGTGGCACAAAGAAGCGGCAGGAGATAAGCTTCGCACGGGAAATCTACTTTCGCCAACTCCTCCGGAGGTACGCAACCAGATCGCTCACCCCTACACCATGCCTATCGAGGACCTCATAGAGATGGCGCAACATCTCACAGACTCCGTCAAGGCTTCACAGCGGCTAAAACCGGCCACACAGCCGGTCAGCTCCCGTCCAGCCTGAAGAGGACGTGAGAGCAGCCCGTCAACGCCATCGCCAACAGACGTCCACCGAACCACAGCAGATGGAGGTCCCCGGCTTCTGTCGCTACCACAAGTGGTTCGGAAAGGACGCCCAAACTGCCTGCTGCCCTGCTTGTTCGCCCGTTCAAAAAGCGGGGTGGCGGCGGCCAGCAGGACAGGCCGCCATGGCAGCCGAAGAACCCAGGGCCTCAAAAACAGTAGGTTTTTACGTCCGCGACACCGTCTCCGGCAGGATGATGCTGGTCGACACAGGGCCTTTAAATCGGTCTTCCCAGCATCCAGAGAGGACCGCAACCAGACACCAGACCGGCCGCTTTCCTGACGGTCGCCAACGGAACCCCATCCTCTCCTCGGCACCAGGCTCCTGTCGATCTCCATCCTGGCCAGAGTTACTCCTGGGACTTCATCGTCGCGGACGAGGAACCCCACTCCTGGGGGGCGATTTTCTGGCGCGCCGGCCTGCTAGTCGGCGTGGGGCGCAAGCGCCTCCTCGATACCGACTCCTGCCGGTCTCTCCGTTAACGGCGGGACCCAGACCCACCATCAGCGCCGTCGCCCCCCACCAGTATGCACACCTACTGTCGGAGTTCCCTGAGGTATTTAAGCCCGAGCTTCGCCAAGTCCCCAGGGCCCCAGCCAAGCACGGCATATACCACCATATAGCGACTAAAGGGCCCCCGACACATGCGGTTCCGCAGGCTTCCCCCTCAGCGCCTTCAGGAGGCAAAAAGCATTCGCGGAGATGGAGCGGATGGGCATCTGCAGGAAAGCCTCCAGTCCATGGGCCTCCCCTCCACATGGTGCAGAAACCGGACGGCTCCTGGAGACCCTGGGCGACTACAGGCGCTCAACATTGCAACAGAGCCCGACCACTACCCTCTACCCAACATGCAGGACCTCACGGCCTCCTTTCATGGGGCCAAAATATTCACTAAATTGGACCTTCTTAAATCTTATTTCCAGCTACCTGTTGCGCCAGAGGACATATCAAAGACAGCCATCATCACGCCCTTCGGGTCCTATGTGTTCGCCTTCTCCACCTTCGGGCTGAGGAACGCCGGGGCCACCTTCCAGCGGCTCATGGACAGCATCCTGGGGGACCTAAAGTTCTGCATCTGCTACGTCGACGACATTCTCATATTTTCCAGGTCTCACAGCGAACACCAGAGACACATCAGGGCAGTCCTCCAGCGCCTCCAAGAGAACGGCCTCGTCGTCCGTTTGACAAGTGTACCTTCGGCGTCCAGAAAGCAGAATTCTGGGTCACGAGGTGTCTCCGACAGGCGTCCGCCCTCTTACATCAAAAGTAGCAGCCGTAGCTGTTCCCGACACCCACCTCCATCAAGGCCGTCCAGGAGTTCCTTGGGATGGTAAACTTCTACAGGCGGTTCATCCCGGGATCGCATGACACCACGGCCCCTGACGGAAGTCCTAAAAGGCCAACCGAAGTCCCTGTCTTGGGGACCCAGCCAGCAGCAGGCCTTTTCCCTGACGAAGGCCGCCCTCGCCAAGGCAACCGCCTTGGCACACCAGGATCCCAAGGCCCCCTCCAGCTGACGACAGACGCCAGTAACGCCGCCTGCGGTGCTGTTCTGGAGCAAATCATCAATGGCGCCCCAGCCCATCGCCTTCTTCAGCAAGAAGTTCAATCCCGCAGAGACCCGCTACAGCACCTTCGACAGGGAACTCTGCGCGATGTACCGCGCAGTTCGGCAATTCAAGTTCCTCCTGGAGGGGATGCCTTCACAATCTTCACAGACCATCAGCCACTGGTTCACGCCTTCACGAAGCAGGGGGGACGCATGGTCTTCCAGACAGCAGCGCCACCTCTCAGCCATAGCCGAATTTACCTGTTCCGTCAGGTACCTCCCGGCAAGAAAAATCCCGTAGCAGACGCCCTCCCAGAGTCGAGTTGAACGCAGTGCAGCTTGGTGTAGATTACCAGGACCTTGCCAGAGAACAGGCCGCTGAACCAGAAGCCCCAGCATACCGCACCGCCATCACATCCCTCAAGTGGCGGACGTGACCCTCGCCCCTCGAAGGCCCCAGCCTGCTCTGTGACATCAGCACAGGTCAGCCCGCCCTTTGGTTCCAGCCTCACGCCGCCGCCAGGTATTCGACATAATTCACGGCCTCTCACACCCCTCCGGCAGGACCACGCCAAACTGCTTTCAAAAAGTTCGTCTGGCACGGGTGCAAAAGGACGCCACGGCCTGGGCAAAACAGTGCTTGCAGTGCCAGACCAGTAAGGTGGGTCGTCACACGCAGTCGGGGGTAGGCGAGTTCCCACAGCCAGGGCGCCGCCGCCACATCCACATCGACATCGCCGGGCCCCTTCCCCATCAGGCGGATCCAGATACCTCCTGACGGTGGTAGACCGTTCGACGAGGTGGCCCGAAGCCACACCCATGCAAGAAGCCACCGGCAGCGCGCGGGCCGAGGCCCTGCTCTCCAGTTGGGTTAGCCGCCCGGCGCCCGGACCACATCACAACCGACAGGGGCCCCACTTTCTCTCCGAGTTGTGGTCTGCCCTGGCTCAACTGCTGGGAACCACGCACCACACCACCACAGCGCATAACCCAGCGGCCAACGGCCTGGTCGAACGGTTCCACAGGTCCCTAAAGTCATCCCTCATGGCCCGCTGCACCGCCGAGGACTGGAAACATCAGCTGCCGTGGGTCCTCCTCGGGTTGAGAACCGCCCCCAGAGCCGACGGCACCCCATCTGCAGCTGAACAAACCTATGGGGAACCCCTCGTGGTGCCGGAGAGCTCGTGACGGATGAACGCCACTCCCCATCACTGCAGAGGCTCCGCGACGTGGCCGGCAAGTTCGCCCCTTGCAGGCGCTCATACATCGACAAAGCAACCACCTTCATGCCGCCACAGCTGTCATCCGCCACCCACGTCTTCGTCAGAGTCGACGCCGTCCGTCCACCACTAACCAAGCCCTACAGGGGACCCTTCCGCGTGCTGGAACGGAACAGCAAGGCGTTCCAGCTGGCACTCCCTGGCAAGGACGACTGGGTTTCAATAGACCGGTTAAAGCCCGCCTTTTCTGTCGGAGAGTCCCGACAGTGACGCAGCACCCTTCCGCCCAACCGCACTCCAGCACGCCCTCACCCCGCAGGCGCGGCCGCCACAGGAAGGGACCGCCCAACCAGCAGCCTCACAGGCGGGAGACCCTCCGTTATCTTCAAGGAGCCGCGGCACCCTTCAGCGTCCCCAGCAGATACAGGGATTAGTCAGACGCGTCCCTCGTCTTGGGGGAGTATTTGTAAAGTCACCACATCGGGCGCCAGCGTAGTGTTTCGCGGCGCCATTAATTAAGTCTCCGCTGAGCATGTTTTCTTTGGTGACTTCCCATTTTCTTCAAGCTCAATTAGTCAGGCCTAAAACGTGCCAGGTCACGCATTTTTAATCATTTTTACTTTATGCATATTTATACAAATGTCACACATTGTGTATCACATGTTTCTTCATTCACAGGCATCAAGACTGTATCCATATTGTAGTTCTGTATGTTTTGTATTGTAATTTGTACTCGTTCACTGCATATTATTGTTTATTGTTTCGACCTCAGGTCACAGTCAATTCCATTGTCTCGCGGTCGGCGTCAGTCGGCCGCTATATAAACTGCCTGGATCTGTAATAAAGTAGCAGTAACTTTTACCTGCTCGTTTCTTTGACACCTTACAAGTTAAACAGCATTATTCACGATTCTGCTACTAATCATATTTGTATAATTGGAGACCTTAATTCTCACCCTACAAAACAATTTTATAAAGAACTTACTTGCTGCTTTCAAAATCACGCTCTCCAAATTAGCAATGTAATGCTCTTCCTTCCCTCCTCCTATACCTATGTACAAAATAGAACAGACACATTTACAACCTCCTGGCTGGACCACTGCATCATGTCCCCACAACTTCATGATTCCATTGTGACCTGCAATATTCACTACGATCTTACAATGGACTATGATCACATCCCCTTACAGGTGTCATTCAGTACCCCATCCCTCCCTACTGAACCCCCCAACTGATTGCTCACCTGCCGTTAACTGGGATTTTAAAAACCAGCAGAAAACCACGGAAACCAGGCTGCGGTCAGTAGCTCAACCAGCAGACACCTTAGTGTACACTAACTCAAAATGTAGAAATGACCGCTACAGGAGAGATCTGATAGGATTTTATTCGAATATAATTTCTGCTATGCTTCCTTCCAGCAGGGATACTTTTAGATCTCGTCAAGGCAACTCTCGCAATAAACCTGGATGGAATGACTTGGTTAAAGACTTGTGTACAAATTCACAAAAAAATTTTTTACTGTGGAGGCAAAATGGAATCCCAAGGGAAGGACACTTTCCACTGCTAATGAGACAGGCAAGAGCACAGTTCAAACTTGCCCTTAAGCACTGCAGACTAAGTGAAAAGCAACTAAGAGCTGATGCAATGTCTAGATAATCAGAATCTGGCAATTACCCTGGTCTCTGGAAAGCCATTCAATCCCTAAATCCCAAAACTAAAAAGCTATCACAGAGAGTAGGAGAAGCCATCGGTGACAAGGCTATTGCAAGAATGTGGGGCGATCACTTCAGCATTATCCTAAATTGCATAAACGATCAAGACTCCCGAAGGGATGTAGATAACCTCCTTACTGATAACATTCAGTTTCATTTCGCCGATTGTATTGCGCCAGGTAGGCTAACATCAGCAATGACATAAATAACCTACCTAGTAATAAATCGCCCAGCTGCAATGGTCTACTGCTGAAGCTTTCAAATTCTGCCAATAATTTACACATTAAATAGCTGCTCTATTTAATGTGTGCATAATTCACCAGTTTCTTCCAGACTCCCTACTCTTAGTTCACTTCATACCATTGATAAAAAACAAGCTAAAGGATGCAGCTGACCCAGGCAATTATTGCCCGATTGCAATTACTACAATTGCGTCAAAGATACTCAAGTCCTTTCTTCTAGTGAGACTTCTCCCCTTTCTACACAATACTGACAACCAGTTTGGCTTCAAAGCAAACCACTCACCGACACCTGCATCTACATCCCGAAAGAATTGCTGAACTATTGCCTATCATCAGCCTCTCCTGTTTTCCTGATTTGTAGATGTGAGAAAAGCATTTGACTGAGTAAACTACCTGAAGCTCTTCCTGAAACTGCATAAACAAGGCGCACCTCTATATTTAATTGGCATTTTATGTTGTTGGTTCTCCACACTTCAATTCTGTGTCAAGTGGGGTAATGTATTATCATACACCTTCAGCTCCTTAGTGGGCTTTGGCAAGGGTGTATTCTATCTCCATACCTGTTTAATACATACACAGGTGCCCTGAATGTCAAACTGAACTCACTCCCAATCGGGTGCACTATCAATGAAACAACAATAAACAACCTCTGCTACACCGACGATATGGTTCTGGTTTCTCCATCAATGCAAGGTCTCCACCGACTCATCAACACTTACCGCCAATATGCAGAGGAATTTGATATCTATACAACGAAACCAAGACCCAGTGTCTGTTGCTGCTCCCGAGATCGCTTAAGCATATTGCAGAACCACAAATTTTCCTCGGAAATCATTGTCTGGAACTTGTGCATGAATTTCCGTATTTGGGCCACATTATCACAGACGACCTAAAAGGTACGGCAGACATAGAACAGAGGTGTCGTAAGTAAACTATGTGAATTTGGCAACATGATTGCAAGAAGGTTTGCCTTCTGCCACCGAGACACGAAAGTGCTGCTCTTCGGCTCATCATATATGGGTGTGCCCTTTGGACGAACTATGCCTGAGAGACCTAGAGATGTATCACTGTTGTTCACAATGACGTTCTGAGATGCCTCACAAACCACGGTCTAAAGCCCTGTCCACACTATCGAGCATGCTCGACGGGCAAACAGTGCTACCAGATCAAAATAGGTAGTGAGAATGAGGGTTGATGACGTCAGAAGCGGGAAAACCACAGGCAGGGATCTGGCAATAAACAGTGCTACCAGATGTAGTTTAGCCCACAATATCTATTTCTTCACCGGGCAAAGACCTTTACCAGTCGAAACAGTTTCTGGTGTTTCCTTTAAGCTCACTCACAGCCAGTTGCCCGCTCGTTTGCCCGAAGTTTCCTAGCTTCTGACGTCACCTTCGTGCCTGCCACTCGCCCTCCTTGCTGATGTATTGGAATGGGATCTGGTATCACTGTTTGCCCGTCGAGCATGCTCGATAGTGTGGACAGGGCTTAAGAAAGAAGGTCTGTTCACGCGCAGGTAGGCGGAGCTACACCTACAGTACGTCTCGTGGTTAGAGAAAGACTCAGAAGGGAATGTTTATAAACCAAAAGATTTTAATCTTAATAACGGGATTTACCCAATACTTTTGTAAAAATGTGATTACGCAAAATGCAATAGTTTTTTTAAAGGTAATGGAATGGCAATAAAAGATTTATTTCATTTTCATAGAATATTTAATAATAACATCAAGAATATAACTAAGAAACAACTCCTGGCTGGCAGAGACGTAATTTCCTGGTAATATTTACAACTGATATTTAGTTCAAAAGAAACAAAAAGAGTTATAACTGGTGACTTACGTTCAACTGAAAACAATTTATCATTGCCTGTATTGTTAGGTCTAATCTCATAATTGGTGGTATCCGATTGACTGCAATTATATTATTTACTGGGCAAAGAACAATGGAAATATTGCCAAGGTCTTATAAAAAGATTAAGCAGGCCAACCATTTACTCTCCAAAGGAAACTTTGGTATTTTAATTCCCTGACCTAAAGTTCATAAATGGTAGCATCCGGTCAACTGCAGATACATTTACTGGCAGAGAAACAGACGAAATACTGCTCAGGTACTATGAAAAGATTGACTAGGTGAAAAATTTATTCGCCAAAGGAAATTTCAATTCCCTGGCCCAAAGTCCATAATTGGTGGCATATGGATAACTTAAATTATGCTATTTACTGGGCAAAGGTATAAGAAACTTTGCGCAGATATAGCAAAAAGATTAACTAGGTCAGCAATTAATTCACCAAATGGAATATTGGTATTTTAATTCCCCCACCCAAAGTTCTAATCTAGCAATTATCTGTTAAGTTTGAAAACAAAAATTTCCTAAACCACGTTGATGATGATTTTTAGCTTTATAGGAAATCAGCTGGAATGTTCAGATGTTTAATGAGCTTAATAGGAAACCAGCTGGAATGTTCAGATGTTTAATGTGAGCTTAATAGGAAACCAGCTGGAATGTTCAGATGTTTAATGTGAGCTTAATAGGAAATCAGCTGGAATGTTCAGACGTTTAATTGTATAGAAATTAAATATAAAAAAATTATTTACATTACATCTCCTCTTTCCCTGTACACCACCCAAAATCTAAAGTGAAAATCGTGACATCAAACCATTTGCAACATTTGATTATCACCGGTAATAGTAAGCATAGTAAATGTTAAGTAACAAATATATGTCATACTGTAAATATTTTCAACTATGTAAACTGATTTATTATGAACAATTAACTTCACTCGGATAGAATATCACTACATGTACTCTCTCCTTGCACACCACCGAAAATCCAAATAGGGGAACCGTGGCATCTAATCATTTGTAATATTCAGTTATAAATGTTAATAGAAAACATAGTAACTATTAAGTAGCAAATATTTGTCGCATTGTAATATATTAACAACATAAACTGATTTATTAAGAACCATCGACTTCATTTCAAAAGAATACCAAATTCTAAACTCGTCCTCTGATGCTGGCAGATGCATTGTTGGTATTGCATCAATGTGTAATTGTACAAGATGTCTTGGTGTTGAGATTCCAAGTAATTCATATATAAGGTTCCTTGCACAATCAGTTGATTCAATATGCAAACTCAAATCCTCGAAGAATCCGCATTAAATCTGTCTTTTCTCTTGCACAGATGAATCCATTTTTTTCGAAGTTTTTCCTTTTTAGGAAATTTACACCTCCTCCTTTCTGCTGTACATATTTGGCCTGGCTGACAGGTAAATAGCCCATCCACTCGGCCCGTGACGTCATGAGCGAAGTTGGTCGAATTTTGGGTCAGTTGTGAACAGACCTTCTTTATTAGACCACATGTCACAAAGACTCCTCGCTATCACTCCACCACGCAGATGTTCACAGAAAACCACCTGGATAATTTAAAAACCATTGAGAAACAGCAGCAATTCGCTCATACAAAGCATCCTAAGCAGTGAGGCTTCAAGAAGATCTAATTCTAAATTGTGGGAAAGATGGGATAATGAGGCGTCTGTTCCTTAAATGACTTATTCTCTACTTTTGCAATTATGAAGTCTCATCTGCAGAATCTATCATTAATATTATTATCATTAATAATATTATTATTATTATATCTCTATGTTTGTTATTTTTTTTTATTATTACTGTGATAATATCATTGTAGAGTTTTGCTATTATCAATTTTCGTATTTAGCCTTCCGGACCCGAATTCTGCAACCACCTCAGGTTCCTAGCTGGGAATTAATTGTATGCAATTTGTTTTTTTAATTATCATAATTTTTTTACTACCATTCCCAATATTATTACTGTCATTACCATCATTACGAACACTATTTTTTATACTTCTTCAGCAACTGTGCGGATATTGCCGATTTATCATTATTTATCCTGTTATCTCATGTAACTAGAGTGTGTATGTTATTGTCTCTACTTTGTATATTCCAGGTATATGGCCTTGAGCCGAAATAAAATCTATTATTATTATTATTATTATTATTATTATTATTATTATTATTATTATTATTATTATTATTATCATTAATGGTTTATATGAATGCAATGTCAAGCCTTTCGGCATGAAGAATGCAGCAGCACCTGTCCAGAATTTAATGAATAAGGTAATAGTAAAAGTTGCCAAGCGCATTACATATAGCCTACCGATGATATTTTTTTCGGAGACCTGGGAGGAATCCTTGAAACATCTTGAATTGTTATTTGAAGCGATTACGGAAGCTAACTTGCCTGTAAATGTGGTCAAATCAGAAGTTGTCAAGTCGAGTGCTTCATATCTTGGACGCGAAGTTGGAAATGGTTAAGTAAAATCAGCACAAAGCCATATAAAACCGCCGATGTGGCAAATTTTTCGACTATTTCTTCCCCTTTATCAGACATACTGAAAAAGGAGAGGAAATCTGAATAGGGCAATGCATGCCAAGAACCCTTTGAAAACATTAAATATATATTAACCTTTTATCCCATTCTCAGGCTCCAGATCTCAATTTACCTCCTAAATTAGCGGTAGATGCTTCGGAAATTGGAATTGGTGCAGCACTTGCACAAGAAGAGAATGATATTGAGCACCCAGCTGGTTATTAATTGAAGAAGTTAAATAAAGGTCAAAGGAATTATTCAGTTATTGAGAAGGAAGGATTTGCCTTGATTTTAGCACTGCGACACTTTGAAGGATATGAAACGTCTAACGTATTCAGACCACAATCCAGTCACTTTTATAAAGAAGTTTAATACTGTAATAAGAATAAAAGCTCAGCTCGGTGGAGTTTATATCTACAAGACTAAATTATAGTTGTTAGGCATATCAGAGGCAAAGACAATTTGGTTCCAGATACATTTTCTAGAATTGACTGATGTATAATGTGATACCAGAATGGGAGTCATTCCCAGTTACTCTATGTATAGCCTACAATTCTCATTTAGCCATGCAGGGTAGCCTCCTTTTCAGTGTATATGTAAGAGGTAAATGTCAGCTTTCTGTTTTTTTTTTTTTTTTTCAAAGTGGTCGTCTGGAAGATAACTTTCAATAAGGAGGCTGCAATTTTGTAAAGTTTTGAATTGTTTCAGATTTTTCTTTTTTGTGTTCTAAGCAGGATGTTGTTTTGTTTACGGTATTACACAGAAAGTGTTGTGATTGTTATCTGGTAGGTTGGCAACATTGTAATGCGGTCCTGTTCTGTGGATATGGCAACACTGCCAGTGGAAGACAAAGATGTACACATTATGGGTACAACGGCCAGCGTCACGTGTGATACCTTTTAATAAGGTACTAGTTCACTTGGCCCTGTAGGGGAGTAATGCCGTCAGTGCACCTCATGCGGTGCACTGTAGGCGTTATTTAAGGTTCTTTGCAGCATGCCTTCGGCCCCTAGCTGCAACCCCTTTCTTCCTTTTACTGTATCTCCTTTCATATTCTCTTTCTTCCATATTACTTTCCAACCTCTCCAAACAATTGACTCATAGTGTAATTGCAAGGTTTTCCTCCTGTTACACCTTTCAGACCTTTTACTGTCAATTTCCGTTTCAGCGCTGAATGACCTAATAGGCCCCAGTGCTTGGTCTTTGGCCTAAATTCTATATTCAATTCAACTCAACTAGTTCACTTGGCTAAGTATCATTTACATAATAGTAAATGTGAAATGGTGTGCAAGATATTTGCGTTCCTTTATTGTTTATGTCTGTAGATGAGAATGTACTGTACTTCTTTAGTTCTTATGAAACTTCTCTTTTGTTACAGATGTAGTGTTTGAAGGTTTGTGTTCAATAAAGCCTAAAAACTAGGCCTAGTTTCATTGCAATTGACTGAAAACAAATATAACAAGATGGAAAGATTGCTAAAACCAGAAAGGCTAGACACTGACCCTAGTTCATCATCGATGGCCCACGAGTTTAAACACTGGTTCAAGACTTTTGAAAACTACTTATCCGCCCTTCCGCTGGATAGTTTGAACAGGCTGTCTTCTCACTAATTTTTGTCACCTAAAATTTATGAGAATATTTCTGAATGTACTACACATGAGGATGCTATTAAGATTCTAAAATCATAGTATGTTAAACCCACCAATGAAGTGTCTCGCACGACTTTGTCTGTTTACTTGCCATCAGCAAACTGGGAATCCATAGATGAATATTTTCAGGCTTTAAGACTTCTTGGTAAAGAATGTAATTTTCAGGCAGTGACAGCTATTCAGTATTGTGAGGAGTGTTATGGATGCATTTATTAGTGGCTTACAGTTGTAAGAGACCGCATCGCTGGTATTTTTGGCGCACGTGTGTGTGCGTCATCCATCGGAGGAAACAAGACATCCAGATGTAGTTCAGTGTCTCTCTCTAGTCACTCATAGCAGCAGATCAAGTAAAGCATCTATGGCATCGACTTCCCTTTCAACCAACACAGCAGGGTTTTGCCAAGCGCATCTCAGGGTTAGTGGCAGGGAATATCACAATATATGTTTAGCTGTTCTGCCATAGGTATGCTCAGATGTGATTCTCGGACAAGATTTTCAGCAATTACATGGAAGTGTTACCCTAGAGTATGGTGGTGAACTACCTCCCCTGGTTTGTGGACTTTGCATCTCAAAGGTGGACCCACCAAAGCTCTTTGCTAACCTTACAGCTGTCACCCTATCTCAGCCAAGTCACGCCAGTTTTCTTATGAGGATCGGATGTTTATTAGGAAGGAAACCCAGAAGCTATTGAGAGAAGGTATCACAGATCTGAGTAATTCGACATGGTGTGTACAAGTAGTGGTGGTAAAGGATGACTACAGGAAACCACGGTTAGCTATTGACTACTCCGAAACTATTAACAAGTTTACACTTCTTAACAGGTACCCCTTACCACCCATTGATGATACAGTAAATAAAATTGCTCAATATTGTATATTCAGTACTATCGACTTAAGGAGTGCCTATTATCTAGTTCCCAGAAGGAGTGAAGATAAACCGTATACAGCATTTGAAGCAGATGGTGGTCTGTATCAATTTACCAGAGTCCCTTTTGGTGTCACCAATGGAGAAGCCTGTTTCCAGAGGACCATGGATAATTCTGTACAGGAAGAGCAACTCAAAGGAACCTACGGTTATTTGGACAATGTGACAATTTGCGGTAAGTCACAGGAAGAACATGGTATTAGCCTTGAGAAATTCCTTGAAGCTGCTGGGCGGAAAAAACATAAGTTACAACGAGGAAAAGTGCAATTTTGCAACAGATTGAAAATTCAACGGGTTGAAAATTCTTAGTTATGAAGTGGGAGGGGGAGAGACCCTGAATGACTCAGGCCTTTGCATGAGCTGCCTGTACCTCAAGACAAGAAGTCACTTCGTCAAGCTCTGGGTCTTTTTGCCTACTATTCTCCGTGGATTTATAATTTCTTAAGTAAAGTTAGTCCCCTAAGTACTACCACCTCATTTCCTGTAACAAAGAAAGCTGAAACTGCTTTTCAGGCTCTCAAACTTGATATCGAGAAATCTGTAGTGCAAGTTACTGATGAAGATCCACCATTTGAGGTAGAAACTGATGCATCCAAGGTAGCCACTGCGGCACTTCTCTCTAAAGGAGGACGTCTGGTGGCGTTCTTTTCAAGAACATTTCAAGGTACTGAGAAGTGCTATGCGGAGATTGAAAAGGAGGCACAAGCTATTATTGAAGCAGTTCGTCATTGACACATTATTTAACAGGTAGGCATTTTACAATTAGGACAGACCAGAGACCTGTGAGCTTTATGTTTGATATGAAGCATAAAAGTAAGATTAAAAATAACAACATAATGCACTGGAGGATGGACTTATCTTGCTATGATTTAGAGATCATATATCAACCACATCCAAAAAACATTTCTCCTGACATCTTCTCTAGGTCCTTCTGTGGTGCAGTACTCCACAACCAGCAGACATTAGTAGCTCTCCATGAAGCTTTGTGCCACCCAGGACTTACCAAATTACAACATTTTGTGAAGTCTAAGAACATACCCTTCTCAGCAGAAGAAGTGTGACAAGCAGTCCATCCATGTAGAGTTTGTGCCTGGTGTAAGCTGAACTTTCATTGGCCTGAGAAGACACACCTTAAAACGGCCACTTAGCCATTCGAGTGATTTAATATTGATTTTAAAGGACCATTACCCAGTTCTGATAAAAAATATTTTCTCACTGTAGTAGATGAGTACTGACGATTTCCTTTTGCATTCCCTTGTACTGATATGAAGGCTTCGACAGTTAAAAGTTGTCAGTCTTAGTTGTTTACAATTTTTGGCATGCCCTCTTATATTCATTCAGATAGATGCCCATCATTCATGAGCAGAGAAATCCAACAATTCTTGCATATCATGCAGAAGGACAACTAGTTACAACCCACAGGGAAACAGTCAAACTGAGAGATTCAGTGGTACCATATGGAAAGCTATTACAATGGCGCTGAAGTCAAGAAGCCTAGATGTTCGATACTGGCAGACAGTTTTATCTGAAGTGCTCCACTCTCTACACTCACTATTGTGTACTGCTACTAATGCAGCGCCCCATGAGACTCACGGGTTATGCTCGACAATCCTGTACTGGGACTTCTGTACATACATGATTATGTCAGCCAGGGCCTGTACTCTTGAAATGTCATGTGCAAGCTAACAAAACAAATCCTCTCGTGGAGGAGGTAGAACTTCAAGCAAACCTTCACTATGCACACATTCATTACCCAAGTGTTGACACGACTACAGTATGTTACATGACATTTAGCTCCAGTGGAGACCCTGTTAATGAGGAATTTCAGAATGCACCAACAGAAGTTGTGGAAAATGTTCTACAGTCTCCAAAGAAGCCATTAGACAGTACTCCGAGGCCAAAAAACCTGTTCGGCAAGATACTCTATTACTTCCAAACACAGCTCCAAGTGAGGAATCTCCAATACTGAGGAGATCCAAATGTCTCCAACGACCCCTGTACAGTTTGAGTAATTTTGGCAAAGGGGTGAATGTTGTGATTGTTATTTTGTAGGTTGGCAACATTGTATTGCAGTCCTGTTCTGTGGATATGGCAACATTGCCAGTAGAAGACAAGATTTAAACATTGGGCACAATGGCCAGCGTCACGTGTGATACCTTTTAATAAGTACTAGATCACTTGGATAAGTAACAACATTTACATAATAATAAATGTGAAGTGGTGTGCGTGATATCTGCGTTCTTTTGATGAGAGTGCACTGCACTTCTTTAGTTCTTACAAAACTTTTGTGTTACAGATGTATTGTTTGAAGTTTTGTGTTCAGTAAAGTCTAAAGACAAGGCCTAGTTTTGTTACAGAGAGGATCTCAGCATCTGACGTGTGTGTATGCTTATTAGCATTTAAATTCCATTTCTTATATAAATAATATTATATGTATAAAAACAATTTAACTCAATCCGTTACGGTTATACTTTTGATGTGGGGTGTCACCAAAGAGGTGATTTGCTTTGTTGATTTGTCATCAACAGTATTCTTAATATTATTACTTTGGGGTGGTCATAATTATTATATGAATATTGTTTTATAAATATAAATTAATCATTATTAGTTTACACCAAATAAGACAACAGTTGGGGTTTTAACATCTGAGGCTAGCCACTGAGGAACCTGATGCTCATTTTTATAATCATGACAGGACATTGCATAGTCACCGAAGCAGACGAGCGACAAGAGAAGTGTGTGTTGTGAAGGATGGGCGTGGCAGTTCTGGCTGTAGCTGGCACTTCAGTAGAAAATGGAAGATAGACTTTTCTTTGACTTGGTCAGCGAGTATCTGTACGACTGGGAGTGCCATGGCTGGAGAGACCTATGTGGACTTTTAATAACTTTACATGGTGGGGGTCTGTTCGCCCGTGTTTTTGATGGGTCCGACACCTGTGTGTATACTTCTCCTCTTCCCCCACAGTTCTTCCATATGTGGATGTACTCACCACTCTGTAAGAATGGCCATTATTGACTACGCATAGCTTTTTGGAGACATCAGTGAAGGACTTCATACACTTCATTGTTATGTGGAACGGTATACCTAGCGAGTATTTCGCATCCCTTCATGGAACACCTTTCGTCACTTAATGAGAAGTCGTGGACCAAGTGGAATACTTTTCGTCCTCGGGACTTGCAGGACGACAGACATAAACCACTAAGTAAACCTGAGAACCAATGAATAGCCTAGCATCGTCACTTATTCTGATATAAAGCTGTATTGGAGACAAACTCGACGTGAACACCTAACTTTTGAGTTAAGTAGTAATATTTTTCTCAGTGTAAAATTATTTTTATATTTTAGTGTTTACATCAATCACTTCGTAATGAACTGCTAAAACTATTTAGTAATAAAGTATAATGAACTTTTTCAAGAGTCCTTTTAGCCATTAAAAAGGTTTGAACTTCTGTTGACCTTGATAATTATTGATTTTTTATAGTTACAAATGTCTTGTATTATGTTTATGTTTCTGAGATCTAGAATTATGAGTCCTTTAGAGGTCTTAACAATATATATATATATATATATATATATATATATATATATATATATATATATATATATATGTGTGTGTGTGTGTGTGTGCTTGTGTGTGTGTGTGTTTGTGTGTACATACATATGTACACACACACACATCTATGTGTATATATATATATATATATATATATATATATATATATATATATATATATATATATATATATATATATATATATATTTGTAAAGACGTCAGACGTCTCTTCCTTTCCCATCAATCACGATCATGAATCGTATCTATCAACACAGTGAGAATCTCATGTATATATTTGTATGTAGAAATTCCTGGCCTTTTTGCCAATATATATTTTATCACTGCATGTACATTATGTCTTATTATTGCTATTTGATTGACTGTTAACAAACACAAATTGCTCTCACTCAGCATACGGGTCATGGCAATCAAAGGTCGGGCACTTCGTTTCCGTCCACACGCTGCTATGTACACCTGTACCCAGGTTAAGTAAATTAGTCAGTACCTAGTTCTGTCTCTTTGACCTCACAACTGGTGACCCGAGGAGCAACGGTAAACACAGCGGTTTTGGCTTCGCCATTAACGGACTTACTACAGGCGCTTTACCTTCACAGAGCCCTTAACAGAACCATACGGCGACAAAGTCTAGGCCTCTGAAAGCTCCTTCCTCGGAGAGCACCCACGCCACTAACGGACTAATTACGGTGTACCTCCTTCAGGTACATTCTGGCATTCTCGAACAGTCTGGCTCAGCCATTTACAATTCACATCGACCGTATTCAGAAGTCATTAACGGAACCACACGCCGTATAGTTTTGACTTCTGATGAGCCCCAAGCACCATTAATGGACTAAATACGGCGCTTATTTCACATTTTGGTGTGAGGCAAAATGTCAGACACTGAGGCCGAGGACACACAGATCCTCTGCATCGCTCTCTCGCCTTCAAAGGCAGCAATAAACCAGGTGATAAAACTCCCACCATTCTCATGGCAAAATACCGCATCCTGGTTTCTGCGGGCAGACATCCATTTCCGGGTAGCAAAAATCATGGACGAAGAAACCAAAGCTGATGTCACCATGACAATGCTGCCAGAGGAGATCTTCAACAAAATCACCCCACGGTTGGACTCGCAGCCGGGCAAAGTCAAGTATTGAGACCCGCGAGAGAAACTCATCGTCACATACTCCATGCCCTTCCCAGAGAGAACCCAACGCGCGCTTGACCTGATGACCCAGCCCATGGGGGCTGTATCACCCATGGACGCCTGGGACAAACTACAAGGTCTCGTGATGCCGCTGGGAGTTGACTATAATGGACAGAGGAGGGAGATCAGCTTGTCGTGGGAAATATTCCTGTGGCGCCTTCCACAGGAGGTGAGGGCACAAATCATGGATGCATACAGTCTCTCAATGGATGAATTGGTGAACGTCACACACAGACTCCACGAGGCCACCAAGGCCTCCAAACATGCTGCAACACCTGCAGCCTGGTAGCAGAAGAAGCTGGAGTGGGGGACATGAACGTGTACATACACAGGAAAAAGGTGCCGCCACAGCAGCAGAAGACGAGGACAAATCCAGCCTGGTGTTACTTCCATTGTAGGTTCGGATGCGACGTCAGAAATTGCAGAGCCCTCTGTTCTTTCACAAAAAACTACAAAGGCGGCCACCCTTAACAGCAGTGGCTGCAAACCTTAAGGAACCCCAGCCAGTAGTATTCTTCATCCATCATGCGACATCAAGACGATGGATGCTGGTAGACACCAGGGCTATGCAGTCAGTATTTCCGCTGTCGAGGGAGGACTGCGACCACACATCTGGTGCTGCAGCTGCAATAGTGGCCGCAAATGGAAGCTCCATCCGCTGCTACAGAACTCGGACTTGCAGAATATCCATCCTGGGCCATAAATATGAATGGCCCTTTGTCATCACGGATGTCAAGTTCCCTTTACTGGGCGCCGATTTCCTCGCACATCATGGACTGCTAGTAGACACTGGCTGAAAATGCCTGCTGGATACCAGAACCCGCCGGTCCCAACCGCTCTCCACCAGACCGGGAATGCCCACCCTATACCATCTCATCGAACAAATACAACTCCCTCTTCCACGAATTCCCAGATGTCTTCAAGCCAGAACTGTGTCAGGTGCCAGGTACCCAGGCCAAGCACGGCATCCATCAGCACATCACCAACACAGGCCCAGCGACACATGCCAAGTACCACCACCTACCGCCCAAGAAACTCCAAGATGCTAAACAAGCATTCCCCGAGATGGAAAGGATGGGTATCTGCAGAAAGGCATCAAGTCCATGGGCGTCCCCCCTCTACATGGTAAAGAAACCAGACAGTTCCTGAAGGCCCTGTGGGAACTATCGTCGGCTGAACCTAATGACAATACAGAACCACTATCACCTGCCAAACATGCAGGACCTAACAGGTGCCCTGCATGGGGCCAAGATATTCACAAAAATGCATTTGCTCAAGTGCTATTTTCAAGTACCAGTACATCCCGACGACGTTCCGAAGACAGCCATCATCACGCTGTTCGGGACATATAACTTCTCTTACTTTGCCTTCAGCCTCAGGAACGCCAGGGCCACATTCCAACGCCTTATGGGCATCATCTTGGGGGACCTACCTTTCTGCATCGGCTATCCTGATCTTCTCCAGGTCCCTGGAGGAGCACCTGGGTCACGTCCGGGCTGTGCTGAAACGCCTTCAGGAAAACGGTTTGGTCATCAGATCCGACAAATGTACCTTCAGAGTGGATAAGGTCCTGGGACACAAGGTCTCTTCGGCAGGTGTCTGCCCCATGGCCTCCAAGGTGAATGCAGTGAAGGAGTTTCCAGCACCAAAAACCAACAAGTCCCTGCAGGAGCTCCTCGACATGGTCAACCACTACCAACGCTTTGTGCCGGACATCGCCCGCATCATTGTATCCCCTAACCGGAGTACTGAAGGGGAAGCCGAAAGCACTGACTTGGGAAGCCCGCAGCAAAAGGCGTTTGAACAGACGAAGGCAGCCCTCGCCAAAGCCGCCACCTTAACAAATCAAAACCCCACTGCCCCTGTGAGACTTACCACCGACGCCAGCAATGCCGCCTACAGAGCCATGCTGGAGCAGATATTAGACGGTTCCCCCTGACCGTTTGCCTTTTTTAGCTGCAAGTTAAAGCCGCCGCACCAAGGGCAAACGGTGACGAATCTTCCGCAGAGAAAGTCTACGGCAAAACACTGGCCGTACCTGGAGAATTCTTCCCCACAAAGTGGGACGACCTGGATACGCCCCTTCCAAGGCTAAGAGAAATTGCAAAGAATTTCGCGCCCTGCCGAAAGACTTTCGCAGACAGGACCCATAACTTTAGCCTAGAAGGCCTGAATACCTGTGCACACGTCTTCATCAGGAACAACGCCCACTGCCCACCCTTGACCAGACCATACAGAGGACCGTACCGAGTAGTCAGTAGAACATCCAAGGCCTACCTCATCAACATCCATGGGCAGGAAGACTGGATATCTCTCGACAGGTTAAAGCCAGCCTTTTTAACGGACAGTGGAACTCGGGAGGAAACCGGCAGGCTTTCCAGAATTCCTCCATAAAACAAGGCCTCAGATGAAGTGATCGTCATCCTGAAACGTAGTCGAGGACATCCCAAGGGCCACACTAAGGATGTCATCCGCTCGGCAAAACCGCCGGGCGATTCAGCAGTCAAAGCCGCCCCACAACCGCAGGTATCAAGAACTCAGGGTCGGCTCCTGCTCTCAGAGAGATACCGTGATTGACATTCAACAGGTCTTCCAATAATTATTTCATAATAATTGTCTTGGGGGAGAGGAGTACTTGTAAAGATGCCAGAAGTCTCTTCCTTTCCAATCAATCACTATCATGTATCGCATCTATCAACACAGCGAGAATCTCATGTATATATTTGTATGCAGAATTTCCTGGCCTTTTTGCCAATATATATTTTATCACTGTATGTACATTATGCCTCTTATTATTGCTATTTGATTGACTGTTAACAACACAAATTGCTTTCACTCAGCGTACAGGTCACGACAACTGAAGGTTGGGCACTTCGTTTCTGTCCGCATGCTGTCATGTGCACCTGTGCCCAGGTAAATAAATTAGTCAGTACCCAGTTCTGTCTCTTTGACCTCACAATATAGTCACCCACACACACACACACACACACACACACACACACACATATATATATATATATATATATATATATATATATATATATATATATATATACATATATACATATATATATGTGTGTGTGTGTGTATATATATATATAGATATTTCCATACATATACAGTATATACATATGTACAGTATGTATATACATATGACTATGAAATATTTTCTGGTAAAACAGAAATCCATCTAATAATCAGAGCCCATCAAAATGCCAAAAGGTAGAAAGTTATTGCTATATTTCAAAGACCAAACTGTCTCCCTCTACTGGCAAGTATATGACTGAAGTAAGGAATATGGACAGGCGGTATTTATACCAAGAAATCTAGAGGTTGCCTGCTACGTCACTCCAGTTAATAGCTTCTTAATCTCCTAAATGGCTGGTTGGAGGAAAATTTTTATCTATAATGTCTGAGGCCCATGATCCTTTTGGTAGATTCAGCGTATTTCTTTGTTTAATCAGGGCTGATTCCACCATCTGGCTTTTGAACCGACAATTGCTGCTATAAATTATACAAGACGCATTCCAGCTTATCCTGTGGTTATGGTTATTTATATGGTTAAAAATAGCTGAGCTCTGTTGGCCATACCGTACTGACCTTTTATGTTGTATTAATCTCTTGGGGAGTGATTTACCAGTAAAACCGATATACAATTTGTCACAGTCAAGGCAAGGTAGTTCATATGCTGCTGTGTCTTTGGGAACTGCCTTTTGTTGGACGTTAATCAGGGATTATATGAATAAATATGTGTATACATATATATATGTAAATATATGCATATGTATACATGTATTTATACATATATATGTGTTTATATATATATATATATATATATATATATATATATATATATATATATATATATATATATATATATATATATTTATATATATATTAAGTCTTTGGACAACAGGAGAACTATGTGATGACCTGTCAGTGGCTCTTCGCGGCAGGTACATATGTGCTGACATTGGAATTTGCTCAGTCGGATGCAGAGAACTATTTGATCATGGTCCAAGCACATGGAAACAGCATGATAGAACACTGAACCGATGCGCCGGAAGTGCCCAGGTTCCAGTGGGGTATGTGTGTGTGTGTGCGATCTCCCACAGTATATTATCCGGGGATAGACACTTGCAAGTGTATTGCATTAAGAGATCTGGGTCTATTTGGTTAGTGGTAGTGTGATAAGATCGCCACTATGAAGATACATTATTTACGGTCATAGGAAAGTAAGTAAAATCGGACAGTGACATTTATATCTTTTCCAGACTTTAGAAGGAAAATCCCCAGTTGACAAGCAGTGAAATTGAAAGATGTCTACATAATGAATTTTCCCATTTGTACATTTTTCTGTCTGAACATGTATGTATGTACATTCACAACCCTATTTCAGGTTTTAATGCAATGATATATTTCTTTCTACAGGAATTCGGACATCGTCCTGGGAGGACGAATATTTAGAAGTGGTGTTTTTACTCTTACATACGATATGACTTTTATTGTGGTCTTTACGACCTTATTACTTTGCTTGATGACCAGGGTGTTATTCACTAGTATTGCTTGGCATAGAATAATGACTATGCTTGTTTGTGAAACAGTATTTCTTTTAGTTATGTTTTTCATTGATAGGGGGTGTGAATCACTCCATTTCATGACCGTAGCTTTCACCGAGTCACTTTCGTTAATTTCGTCAATAAAGTAAAGTTTTGTATATCAGTGTCTCATTTCAGTAGGCCTTTGTGTAAAGATAGGTTTAGTGAGGGATGTTTGACAAAGGAGAGGGGATCTGCTGACCCAAGGAAGAGCCACGGCTACCACAGACATCCTCAAGAAGTAAGATGATTAATTCTGTTCTTAAAACAGATAATCCAATAAAAGATGACCCAAGAGGCCATTAACAGTGGTTGGCAGCGGTGTCAGAGATAGACAGACAAATAGATAGTTAGGGATACGCTTCCAAAGAGACATTTTTATGTAATGTTAGCATTGGCATCTCAGAATAGGATTTTTATGGGTCAGCAGTTCAGAGTAGGAAGCTGTTGTCGAGCGAGACGTGGTGAGTCAGTCTTTATCTCGGGTGCAAAGTCTGTGTGTGTGTTTAATAATGCATCTCGGGGCGCAAGGTGTTAATATGGGTATTAATAGGGCTTTAATTCATTTTGGGGTGTGTTTAGGGATATATTATGTGTATAGTGTAAAGTAATTGCAGTATCTTGACTGCTTGTGTGTGTTAAAACACGCGAAGATACGCGTGAGAGTGTGTTCTTCTCTCTCTCTCTCTCTCTTGTCTCTCTGAGAGGATTCACACATAGTTAAATGGAGGCGTACGTAAGTGTTATCATTTTTTTATTGTTATTTTAATGCCAAATTGGACTTTTCATTACACTGCAACTAATTTTTTGGGACAGTGGCTTTAGTGACGGTTGCCTGAGTGACGTGTCAGTGACGGTTGCCTGAGTGACGTGTCAGTGACGTCATTAGTTTGGGCGGAGCATCTTGGCTTCTCTGCCATGTTTTTTTATATATAGCAATCCGCAGTTCGCATCGGTGTTTAGGGTTTAATAAAAGGAAATATTTTATTGTTGTGTGATCTCTGGGGACTTTGATAATTGGGTAGTAATTTATTTGACATTTGTTGAATTATTGTGTGTCAACATTTCTTATGCAAGTGTGTATACATTTCTTAGTGTTTTTTTAACTGTTTTTTTAATTTTTATACTTACACACATACATGTGTTATTTTGGGGGTATACATGCATGTAAAGTGGGTGCGGTTGCTATAAGCTGACTCGGCAATCTGGCCTTGGAAACAGGAGAGGTGAGTTCGTCTCTCTCCTGGGTCTTGCGCTCAGCATTTTTTATATATGTGTCAACAGCCCTTGGATGGGTTGATAGGGAGAGTGAGGTGTTGCATTGGGGAGAGGGGGACGAATTCTCTCTCTCTCTCCCTCATCCATCTGCTTGCGTTCCATTTTCTATATGTGAGAGTGGATTCTCATTCTTTTTACTTGGAGAGACTGAGGGTTTTTTTTTGCTGTGTGCCCTTGAAAACGCGAAGTCAACATAACCCACTTTGCATAAGCTGTGCATTTAGCCAGCACTTTTTCCCATGGGACTTTGGATTTAATTGGTGGGGTTACATAATTTAGAATTTAATTTTGGTTTCAATTAATTTTGAATTTAATTTTGGGCTTACTTAATTTTAATTTTGAATTGAGGGTTTAGCTAATTTGGGATTTAATGGTGGGTTTAATTAACTTTGGATTTAATGGTGGGTTTTGATTAGTACCTTCTTGTAAGTTTTGGGAATTAATTGTTAGAGTAAAGGGAATTAACATTCTGGGGGAATTCTGTCATGGGAAATTGTTTTTCCTTAGGTTTTTTCTGTAAAGGGTGTCCTTTTGCAGGGATTGGGAATTTTTTGCATTTGTGATCAGCCAAGAATAAGTTGACAGATTTATTCACGAAGGAAAGAGCTCTAAAAATGAGGAGAGGAAATAGTGATCAGAGGTTCCTTAGATCAGCTTATGGTTGTGTAGGACGCGGAGATTATGTCCGCGGTTCGAAGAATTTTGTTGAAATTCGGAATACCCAATGATCGATGGTTGGCTTGAGTTTTCGGATCCCACGGATTCGTTGCTTTAACTGTAATATGCAGGGACACATTAAGAGATTTTGCAGTGTTAAATATTGTGGCAGTTGTAAGAGTTATGGTCATCCTTGGCAGTCTTGCCCATCTCGGAGACAGTATAATGGTAGGCCTGCACTTCAGAATTTTGGTAGCTCAAATAAGAAAGTTCCTCACCCGGATTTTTTGAGGGGATCTTGTGATCGGCAGACATTGTCTAAAGACCGATCAGTTGTAAAGGAAAACTGGATGGGTGTTTCTTGGGATATAGGACTTCTAGGGGAACCCTCAGGGTCGAAGCCCGTCATAACTGAATCTGTACATGGTATAAATGTATGAGTTTTATAGACTCAGGCGCCTATATTAATCTGATGAATTATGAGTTGTTCAGACTGATGTTTCCCGACCGTTCTTTGAGACCTGCTAAGGAAACCGTATGTGATGTTCAAGCACATAGGTTACAGATTTTGGGATACGTAGATGTAGATTAAATTTTATCTCTCGTGGGTAGATCTTTGACAGAACCATTTTTGGTTAAACAGGGGGTTGCTTTGGGGAATACATTGTTACTGGGGTATCCAACATGTCGGAGATGAAAGATCTCGGTTCATTCGGGGGTATGCAGTATAACTGTGGGAGTACCTGGGGTGTTTGTGCCGTATGAGGGGACAGATGTGGGTGTAGTCGGTGATGATGGGTCGGGTGTACATGAGGATCTGAGGGTGAATGGGGAACATGTGTCGGTGAATGAGACGTGTTATAAGGGGGTTTTGATGGTCCTGGTATGGTTGCTATGGTGAAAGTTTGAGTAAAAGGAGTGCATAAATCCAGACAGATGTGTGTGGATGAATGTAGCGAGAAGCTGAGGGGGGGTATTGTGTACGGGTTCTATAAATAATGTGTCAAGTTCAAGGGACACTTGGGTGTAATTGCTAAACTGTAATGATTCAGTTCACAATTATCAGAAGGGTACTTATGCAATCGACTTTGTTGACTGGGTCGATGAAGATAATTCAGAAGCACATTTACAGGCTAGAAGGCAAATTTTTAGGGATCAATTAGCCAATGCTGATTATAAAGAATTTACTGGCAGTGTAGAAGATGTTCTGGCCGAGTTTGCGGACATAGTTGCACCCAAAGGGGACAAGTTAGGATCAACATATGTGTTAGAACACAAGGTTCAGTTGGAGGACAAAACTAAGTCTATTTTTGTTCCTTCATATAGGATTCCTTTTAAGATTAGAGAACAGATAGAGCAGGAGGTTAATAAGTAGGAGGAAGAAGGCATCATCAGGCCCAGTTCGTCACCTTTTAATTTCCCATTGTTGGCAGTGCCTAAGAAGGATGGTTCAGTCCAAGTTTGTGTAGACTTTAGGAAGTTGAACGAGAAAACCATTCCTGATTGCTACCCTGTGGCGTGTTTGCCAGATTTATTTATTGAAATTGGCGGCAAGAAGATTTATTCCTCAACTGATCTGATGCAAGGGTATTTGCAAGTACTGCTTAGCAAGGAGAGTCGAGAGTACACAGCTTTCTCTTTGCCAAAGGGGCATTTGGTCTAACAGGCAGTCCGATGACATTTACTAGGCTAATGAATACAGTGTTGCATGGCTTGTTAGGGAAAAAATCTTCCTGTACATGGACGATATCTTAGTTGCCACTGGCTCAGTAGAGGAACATTTAGAAGTTCTTGGGGAGGTTTTTAGGAGGCTTAGGTTAGCAGGTTTGAAGATAAAGTCAGCTCAATGTAATTTTCTCAAGAGGCAGATAGTACGGTCTGCGCCGAAAGTCTTTTCACCCCCAGGGGTTGCGAAAAAACTTCCAGCATTTAAAGGAATCCTCCATACCAGTCACGGAAAATTCCCGAGACAAAAAATTACTAATTGGCACGTTTCGTTGTTTCCACTGCGTCCTTGACTGAGGAAATAAATTCAAATAATAACGGATTAGTAGCTCATTAGCCGTGGTATTTTGCTGCTTGCGCTCCTATCAGGACTTTTTTTTTCCCAGTGTTGCCCTCGTGTTGCCATCCCCTGTACCTTTATGTGTAATGGTGGGTAGTTATACTTCTAGGGATGATCGTGTAGGGTCATTCAATGCTTTGAATTAGGTTTATATACTGCTGAAATTGCAGACGGATGTAAAGCGTAGAACAGTTCAGAACATTGTCGCAAGGTACAAGGCGTCAGGAGGGAGGGAGGTACCCCTGCCTTCCAAGAAGTCTGGGAGGTCCCCATTGTTATCTGAACGATCTATTTCGCTTCTGAAAAGGGAAACAGAGGTTCATCCCACATACAACGCTCGTCAGTTCAGAGAAGAAAATCCTGAAATTTTAGGAAAGAGTAAAGTACATACTTTACAGATGTACTTGTCGGACAAGTTGGGAATCAAGGGTGTTGTGGCTCCTAAGAAGAGCAAGCTGAGTGACGCCCACATTAAGAAACGAAAGTTGTTTTTTAATAAGGTTGGTAAATGGGACGTAAATGACTGGAAACAACTGTTGTTCACTGACGAATCCACATTTCATTGCTCGGGAAGCATCTCGACGAAAGTTTGGCGAAGTCCCCGCCTCAACAAATACAGTGACAAACTTACTCATCCTTGCGAAAAGTTCACCAAAAGTTTGATGGTATGGGGCTCTATGGGTTATGAGGGAGTTGGGGAATTGTGTATATTTGAAAATAATGAACGATTGAACTAACACATTTATTACGTTGTGCTTAACAAGCATTTAGAGGGGAGTTTTGAGCAGACAGGTGCTTCGATCCTTCAGCAAGACGGAGCACGCTGCCACACGACGCCATTGATTAAGAACTGGTTGAAGGATTGTGGTATGGAGCTTTTAAGTGACTGGCCCCCTAATTCCCCTGATTTTAGTCCCATCGAAAATCTGTGGTCGATCATTACACAACATTTGCAGAAAGTTGACTGCTCCACGATCGACAAACTCAAGGCCGCCATCGTCGCTGCTTGGAACAGTCTCGAACCCGTGATTTGTCAGCACCTCATTGAAAGTGTTCCCTGACGGCTTATGGCAGCTAAGGAAAACAAATTTGGTGTAACCAAATACTATAAAACCTAAGGTAAGCTCACACACCATTTTAATGTCTTAACTAATTTTTTGCATTACCTTACAGGTCAACAAAGGTGTGTGTGTGTATGCGCTTGCCTAAATCGCCTAGTGGTGAAAAGACTTTCGGTGCCTACTTTATATTTAGGTCATGTCATTTCTAAAGAGGGTGTTAGAGTGAATGATGATAAAGTTAGGGCAACTGTAGATTTTGTTACCCCCAAGAATAAGAAGCAGATTCAGTCATTCTTAGGCATGGCTGGATTTTTTCGTAGATTTCTGAAGGGTTTTTCTGTTCTGGCATCTCCCTTGACAGATGTTCTTTGGGATGATGTGCAGTTTGTATGGGGAAATGGACAGCAAGTAGCTTTTCAGAAAATTAAAGATGTCTTAGTAAATTCCCCAGTGTTGAAGTTTCCTGCTTTGGAACGTCCTTTCACGTTGGTAACAGACGCTAGTTATGATGGTATAAGGACATGCCTTATGCAGAAGTTTGATGGAAGACTCCATCTGATTGCATTTTACGGTAGGAAGTTTAAGACACGAGGTAGTAATGAACGGTTATGGTCGGTAGTAGACAAAGAGGCCTTTGCCGTGGTGTCTAGCTTAGTGCATTTTAAGCTGCTCCTCATGGGCAATCACGTAGAGGTTTTTACGGATCATAAGCCATTGTTGGATCTGTTCAATAAGCCGGATCTTTCCCCAAAAAGAGCTCGGTGGTATTTGACAATCAGAGATTCTGTTGCTGAGCTTAAGTATATAGAGGGTAGACAGAATGTCGTAGCAGACGCCCTTAGCAGGAGTTTTGCTGACGCAGAGGGTACTCGTGTATGTTATGTATCGGGAGATAGCATAGACTGGGATATTAGTTTAGTAGAAGCTAAGCAAGATGAGATTCTGGGAGACGCAAAGGTGTTTCTTAGAGGGGAATTAGTTAGGAAGGGTTATAAGCTGCCACTTGCAGGGCTTGAGGGTAAATTGTTAGTAAGGAAGATTAGATACAGACTGAGGAATAGTGAGAATAAGGGTGATACGATGCAAATAGTTGTTTCTAGGAGTTTAGTACCTACAGTGTTAGATATTGTTCATGGTAGGTCTGGCGGTCCGCAGTTGGGGATTGAGAAAACATATCAAAATGTAAGGGGACAATTCTTTTGGAAGAATGTGCTTAGTTAGGTAGAAGACTTTGTGAGAAGTTGTTCAGTTTATAATGTGTGTAAGCCATTCACTTGCGTTCACTTGTGAACCTTATTTACATTCTCAGAACATCTTTAACTCTCTCATTAACGTTCTAGGACATGCCAAAGTAGTTCACTTGCAAACCTTATTTACGTTCTCAGAACATCTTAAACTCTCTCATTAACGTTCTAGGACACGCCAGAGTCGTGTCCTAGAACGTTAATGTGAGAGTTAAAGACGTTCTGAGAATGTAAACAAGGTTCGTAAGTGAATGACTTTGCGTTTCCTAGAACGTTAGTGAGAGAGTTAAAGATGTTCTGAGAATGTAAATAAGGTTCGCAAGTGAATGACTCTGATTTACGTTCTCAGAACATCTTTAACGCTCTCATTAACATTCTAGGACACGCCAGAGTCGTTCACTTGCGAACCTTATTTACGTTCTCAGAACAACTTAAACTCTTTCATTAATGTTCTAGGACACGCCAGAGTCGTTCACTTGCGGACCTTATTTACGTTCTCGGAACATCTTGAACTCTCTCATTAACGTTCTAGGGCACGCCAGAGCCGTTCACTTGCGAACGTTATTGCATTCTCAGAACATCTTTAACTCTCTCATTAACGTTCTAGGGCACGCCAGAGTTGTTCACTTGTGAACCTTATTTACGTTCTCAGAACATCTTTAACCCTCTCATTAACGTTCTAGGACACGCCAGAGTCGTTCACTTGCAAACCTTATTTACGTTCTCAGAACATCTTTAACTCTCTCATTAATGTTCTACGACATGCCAGAGTCATTCACTTGCGGACCTTTTCTATGTTCTCAGAACATCTTTAACTCTCTCATTAACGTTCTAGGACACACCAAAGTCGTTCACTTGTGAACCTTATTTATGTTCTCAGAACAATTTTAACTCTCTCATTAATGTTCTAGGACACGCCTGTAAAGAAAAGTATTTTCACTTTTATTTTGCATAAACGGAATATTGGATTTTTAAACATTAAACTGTTATGTAATCAGTTTCCCTTGATGAACCTTTTTTTAGTGGCAAAATACCCATCAATTCGGGTGACAATATTTGGTTTCTCACGGTAAACTGACTGTTTGATATAACTTGACTTGTTCTACAGTTTTTTGATTGCTAATTACGAATTTACCTTTCATTTTTGGCGCTCCAGCCTAATTAACCTGTAATTAACCCCTGAAGTTCATCCAACAAGGTAGGGGACCCGATGGGAAAGTGGGGTTATGGGTGGGGTATACCCCCCGGACAGGTGATCTGCTCCCCCCCCAACCAACAAGCTAGGGGACCCGATGGGAATGCTGGGTTCTGGGTGGGGTATACCCCCGGGAGAGTGTTAGATGGCTATGTAACGGCTCCCGCACTTGTTTCTGCCCTACAATTTAGGGAACCCCTAGGGAAAGCGGGGTTACTGGGTGGAGTACACGGCTGGGGATAAGAAACTGGCGAAAATCTAGATTTTTTTGGCACCCCAGACTTGAGAAACTACGAAATAAACAGAGTACAAACAAGAACATTAAATGAGCTGACACAAAAGCAACCCCTCCCATTACTACTAGCCTCCTGAACATTTATTGGGGAGCCATTGGTTCATCCCTCACTCCCTTACTGAGGAAACTCGGAATTTGGGGACCTAACCCCCAACACTGTTATCCCCCCACTGAGGAAAACCCGCTAAACGTTGCCACTCCAAGTTGCTAATGCACCCGCCTCCTTGGGGGGCTGATGTTTTTCCGGGGCTCACATACCCGTCCTGCACATGACAGGGCATGGGTACGTCTGTTCTGAACCGTTCATATTTCATCCGGCGAGTGCAGTAACTTGTTAATCTGTTATCCCTACGCATGAATCTAACACACCCTGCATGCAATCCTCCCAAACTATAAGTTAACACAGCAAAGAAAAAAGCACACATATGTTTTGAGTTTATTCCTGTATGTTTCAACGTTCTTGGTTGTGCTTGCCTGCAACTGTTGCAACACAGGTAACCCCCCAAACCAGTACTGAATGCGCGCAGGGAGATTATATCTGCCTGAACCTACTGCTAAACACGGCAAAATGCATTTACCCTGCCAACCCAGTACTAAACTCGGCGAAAGTGTATCTGTACCGCAAAAAAAAAAAAACTTTCCCTACACATTTTTTGCACGACAGCACCGTTTCTCTGCTTCCTTATCATAACCAGCGTGATTCCATTTCCCCGACCCCATTACTAAATGCTGCAAAATGCATTTAACCCACCAACCCGGTACTAAACATGGCGAAATGCATTTACCCCACCAACCCAGTACTAAACTCGGCGAAAGTGTATCTGTACCCCAAAAACAAAAAGCTTTCCCTACACAAATTTTTCACACGGCAGCATCGTTTCTTTGTTTCCTTGTCATAACCAAGCGGGATTCCATTTCCCCGAACCCATACTGAATACTGTGAAATGCATTTAACCCGCCAACCCAGTACTAAACACAGCGAAAGCATATCTGTACCCCAAAAGATACATTTTGCCCAGCCGCATTTTTCTCAAGCATTTATGGTTTCTTTGCTTTACTGTCATAACCAGCGCGAAGCTTTTTCAACAAAACCATTCCTGTTACTGTCGCGTAAGTTTCCCCTTCCCCCCCACAAGTTCCTCACGCAAACCCTTCCCAACACCAAATTGCGCCAAAACCCCCGCTTCCCACCCCTCTGACCTATCACAGCCCTTATCTGCTACCCAAACCTACGCCTTAAAACATACAGATTTTGCGTTTTTTTGTTCAGTACAGTGTTTGAATCCCTTCCGTCAACGTCGCATTCATCTGAGTCCATAACTCTAAACACCCACCCAGTGACTTGTGCTAGCTTATATATCAGTTACTGCAGCTTTTCTGCCTACTGCTTAGGTAACTGCGAACAGTTAATCAAGCTCTGTCAAGAGGAAGTACAGTTTTGTAGGCTACCTGGCTGGAGCCTATTTTAAGAATCATTTCCTAGACCCCAACACCATGTTCCACGCATTTATAAAGGCAGCAGCTGATCTCTACCCTCCCGGTCCCTAAGGTAAGGCCAGTTAGTTCTGTTGGTGTTCATTTTTTTTATCTGCAAATTGTTTTTTCCTGCCAGGCTGCTCCTTCCAGCCAACGTTAAGTGCCTTTCCGCTCTTGTTTTTACCTTGGAAACTGGTTTTTTCTCCACTTTTACAGCTTCTGGTAAAGTTGGTGAAGTTTGTATTTTGTCGGCCACACACTTTTTGCCCCGTCCCCCATACCGCTCAGTGTTTCCTCTCTCCCCCCACCCCCAGTGTTACGCTTCTACCCGCACTCGTCCTTGACGAGTTTACCGCGTGCGCAATCTACCTCCCACCCCCTTCTTGCACCGCTCCCCACTTACCCCCACTTTTGGGGCACGTGAGGAAATTTCTCCCTCTCTGCCTCGTTACCTCCCCTTTCAGCTGCTTCCCCCACCCCTTTTTCCCCTCCAGCCAGCGTCCCCGTAACGTAAACATGTCTCCTCCACTTCTCTGTTTTCCCCCACCCAGAACCCCGAGTTCCCACAGTCCCCCTTTACTGTTGGATAGAGTTAGGGTGCAAATGACACTTGGCCGCCAACAAACAAACTCACCTCTGTTATCAGAAGCCGTAAAAGTGGAGAAAAAGCCAGTTTCCAAGGTAAAAACAGGCGGAGCTACTATATAGAATTACCACGTAAACAACCGTACTGCTGCTTATACGTTTCTCCATAAGTTCGTTAAGACAACAGTCGACAACGGAAGGGTCGGATGGAAGCAAAGAGAGAAGCTAGTTCCAGTCCAAGGAAGACGGTTCTTTCACTCCTGCCACCGTACCTGAAGACTTATTATATCGAGGGAGCGTATTCCCCCTCCTTGGCCCACATATTTGTTCATATAGACGCAAGGTCTTTTGTCATGACCGCCTAAGAAAACTATAGCCTGCAGATGGCTCTTGACTGGACCAATCAACTGACTTCTTAGTTGCATTGCTACCACCATCGACACGGCGATCCTCCTTCTACTCCTTAGCAAAACTTAATGGAACGGATGTGCTTGAGGTATGTCACCCTGAATAACAGATGCGGTATTTCAATGGTGATTTAAGCCACATTTACTTAAGGCCTTTAGCGTTCTTAAGGTTCCATTTGCTCTCAACCTAATAAAATAAATAACCCTTGGAAATATATAACTTATATTTGAGGCGATTTGCCAAAGTTTTATTCATGTTTAAAAGTCCATTATGAGTGACAGGTTATTTACAATTGGTTTTGGAATTAATCCTCCCTCATTAAGAATAAAGTTTTGATGGTTCTGATATAGGTTGTGCTAAAGACAGTTATTGATGTACTGTTTACGTGACATTAGTTTCGGAGCATCTTCACATAACATATTTAATTTTAATATTGCTTTTGCTGTTTCACTCGGGTCTTTAACAATAATATTTAATGCTGTTTGCCTCTTTTATTACATTTGGAAAGTGGTTTCAACAGTGCTTTTCAAAATTTCAGAATTCCAAGGGCGGGACTATTCAGTAATGGATTGGGGAGGCTCTGCATCACCTATTCAGTGATTGGGTTATCGCTGGCTAGGTTGCCTCTCTGAAAGCACATCTGTCCTTCTCAACCAATATTTCTAGTGTTAAAATTTCACATGATTGGTAAATTTCACATGATTGGTAATTGCACAGGAACAATAAATTAATAAATATTTTTAAATTATCATTGTTTTACTTATATTGTTCATTACCATAAAGTTTAGTCCAATGCCAGGCTGGTCACTTATGAACCTTATTTACATTAACAGAACATGTTTAACTCCCTCATTAACGTTCTAGGACACGCCAGGCTCGTCACTTACGAACCTTATTTACGTTAACAGAACATCTTTAACTCTCTCATTAACGTTCTAGGACACGCCAGGCTCGTCACTTATGAACCTTATTTACGTTCTCAGAACATCTTTACCTCTCTCATTAATGTTCTAGGACACGCCAGAGTCATTCACTTCTGAACCTTATTTACGTTCTCAGAACATCTTTACCTCTCCCATTAACGTTCTAGGACACGCCAGAGTCATTCACTTCTGGACCTTATTTACGTTCTCAGAACAACTTTAACTCTCTCATTAACGTTCTAGGACACGCCAGAGTCGTTCACTTGTGAACCTCATCTACATACTCAGAACATCTTTAACTCTCTCATTAACGTTCTAGGACACACCAGAGTCGTCCACTTGTGAACCTTATCTATGTTCTCAGAACATCTTAAACTCTCTCATTAACATTGTAGGACAAGCCAGAGTCGTTCACTTGCAAACCTTATTTACATTCTCAGAACATCTTAAACTCTCTCATTAACGTTCTAGGGCACGCCAGAGTCGTTCACTTGCGAACCTTATTTACGTTCTCAGAACATCTTTAACTCTCTCATTAACGTTCTAGGGCACGCCAGAGTCGTTCACTTGCGAACCTTATTTACGTTCTCAGAATATCTTTAACACTTACGTTCTCATTAACGTTCTAACGTTCTACGCCAGAGTCGTTCACTTGCGAACCTTATTTACGTTCTCAGAACATCTTTAACTCTATCATTAACGTTTTAGGACACGCTAGAGTCATTCACTTGCGAACCTTATTTGCATTCTCAGAACATCTTTAACTCTCTCATTAACATTTTAGGACATGCCAGAGTCATTCACTTGCGAACCTTATTTACGTTCTCAGAACATCTTTGACTCTCTCATTAACGTTCTAGGACATGCCACAGTCATTCACTTCTGAACCTTATTTACATTCTCCGAACATCTTTACCTCTCTCATTAACATTCTAGGACACGCCAGAGTCATTCACTTCTAGACCTTATTTACATTCTCAGAACAACTTTAACTCTCTCATTAACGTTCTAGGACACGCCAGAGTCGTTCACTTGTGAACCTCATCTACGTTCTCAGAACATCTTTAACTCTCTCATTAACGTTCTAGGACACACCAGAGTCGTCCACTTGCAAACCTTATCTATGTTCTCAGAACATCTTTAACTCTCTCATTAACGTTGTAGGACAAGCCAGAGTCGTTCACTTGCAAACCTTATTTATGTCCTCAGAACATCTTAAACTCTCTCATTAACGTTCTAGGGCATGCCAGAGTCGTTCACTTGCGAACCTTATTTACGTTCTCAGAACATCTTTAACTCTCTCATTAATGTTCTAGGACACGCCAGAGTCGTTCATTTGCAAACCTTGTTTACGTTCTCAGAACATCTTTAACTCTCTCATTAACGTTCTAGGGCACGCCAGAGTCTTTCACTTGCGAACCTTATTTACGTTCTCAGAATATCTTTAACTCTCTCATTAATGTTCTAGGACACACCAGAGTCATTAACTTCTGGACCTTATTTACATTCTCAGAACAACTTTAACTCTCTCATTAACGTTCTAGGGCACGCCAGAGTCGTTCACTTGTGAACCTCATCTACGTTCTCAGAACATCTTTAACTCTCTCATTAAAGTTCTAGGACACAACAGAGTCGTCCACTTGCAAACCTTATCTATGTTCTCAAAACATCTTAAACTCTCTCATTAACATTGTAGGACAAGCCAGTCATTCACTTGCAAACCTTATTTACGTTCTCAGAACATCTTAAACTCACTCATTAACGTTCTAGGGCATGCCAGAGTCGTTCATTTGCGAACCTTATTTACGTTCTCAGAACATCTTTAACTCTCTCATTAACGTTCTAGGGCACGCCAGAGTCGTTCATTTGCAAACCTTATTTACGTTCTCAGAACATCTTTAACTCTCTCATTAACGTTCTAGGGCACGCCAGAGTCGTTCACTTGTGAACCTTATTTACATTCTCAGAACATCTTAAACTCTCTCATTAACGTTCTAGGACACGCCAGAGTCATTCACTCGCAAACCTTATTTACATAATCAGAACATCTTAAACTCTCTCATTAACATTCTAGGACACGCCAGAGTCGTTCACTTGTGAACCTTATTTACATTCTCAGAACATCTTTAACTCTCTCATTAACGTTCTAGGACACGCCAGAGTTGTTCACTTACGAGTTTTATTTACGTTCTCAGATGTTCACGCCAGAGTCATTCATTTGCGAACCTTATTTACATTCTCAGAACATCTTTTACTCTCTCATTAACGTTCTAGGACACGAGAGCGTCGTTCACTTGCGAACTTTATATACGTTCTCAGAACATCTTAAACTCTCTCATTAACATTCTAGGACAAGCCAGAGCCGTTCACTTACGAACCTTATTTACTTTCACAGAACATCTTTAACCCTCTCATTAACGTTCTAAGACACGTCAGGTTCGTCACTTACAAACCTTATTTACGTTCCCAGAACATCTTTAACTCTCTCATTAACGTTCTAGGACACGCCAGGTTCGTCACTTACGAACCTTATTAACGTTCCCAGACATCTTTAACTCTGTCATTAACGTTCTAGGAAATGCCAGGTTCTTCACTTACGAACCTTTTTACATTCTCAGAACATCCTAAGCTCTCATTAACGTTCTAGGACACGCCATTGTCGTTCACTTATGAACCTTATTTACATTCTTAGAACACACTAGAGTTGTTCCCTTACGAACCCTTACAATTAAGTAATCATCTTACTTTAGTTTTTACTCACTAAACGCTGTTTAATATAACCTTCTTAGAAAAGAAAATTATTACTGGTGTTCACAACATACTAAATCTGTAAAGTAGAGTAAAATTCGTAAGTGATGTCTTTTGTTTCTAACTGACGTTGATCTTTCGCAGAGATATTACCTTTTGAGTTCTGAGAACCCCTTCAATTCGTTCAATTGAGAACTTAACGTTCAAGAACTCATTATGCTCTTCAATCTAATAGTTAACATTTAAGAGCACGTTCTTCGAACCATTTATTCATTATGTTCATCTAAGAACCTAATAAGCTCTTCAAGCTACTAGTTACTTTAATTAAAGAGCACGTTCCTCGAACAGTTTATTAATTACGTTCATCTAAGAACCCATTAAGCTCTTCAAGCTATTAGTACTTCATTTAAGAGCACGTTCTTCGAACTATTCATTAATTACGTTCATCTAAGAACCCATTAAGCTCTTCAAGCTATTAGTACTTCATCTAAGAGCACGTTCTTCGAACTATTCATTAATTACGTTCAACTAAGAATACATTAAGCTCTTCAAGCAACTAGTTACTACATTTAAGAGCACATTCTCCAACCAGCTTACATAAAGAACTGTCCTTCAAACCTGCAAATTACGTTTAGTTGGGATAATATAGCCTGCTCCCTGTAAAAAGAAAACTTCCCTCGACGCCTCTGCAATATGGCTTCTTACTCCAACAACATCACAGCCCTTGTCACCGCCGGGAAAACCATGGGGCTCAATGGCCAAGAACTGCTAGATTGGGTCGATAAAAAGGAGAAAGAAAGAGACGGCAAGGAAGAAAGGGAGAGGCAAGAAAGAGAGCAAGCCAGGCTAGACAGTTAGAGCAGGAATAAAGGGAGAGGCAAGAATGAGAAGCCAAGGAAGAAAGGGAGAGGCAAGAAAGAGAGCAAGCCAGGCTAGACAGGTTAGCTAAGGAAGACTGGGATTAAGCGCATGAGCTTGCCATGGTCGCCCAAGGGGCCCATAGCCCTGCAACCACGCCTCCACCATACATCCAACACTGCTACCAGCTCCATGATACCAAAATGGAATGACCTGGAGCCTGAGGCCTGGCTTGACCACATGGAAGAGGTCCTCAGGAATTTCAAGCCTAAGCCCACAGAAATCTCTATGCTGCTGTCAAAACATCTGGAGGGAAAGGGCCAAACCGCATTCCATTCCATCCTGTTAGCAGACCATGGAAATCTTGCAGAGGTCCGGAAGGCCATAATTAAGGATTACAAGCTCACCCCAGAAAGATGGAGACAACGTTGGAGAGGACACCCAAAAGAGGCAGGTCAAACATGGGCTGACTGGGCATGCTATAAGTCCCAAGCGCTCAAGCGGTGGCTAGAATCCTGCAACACTACCTCTGTGGAGGAAATAATAAAAACCTTTCAGCTCGAGGAGTTCCTACACTACGCCCCTCCGGCCCTAGCTACTTACCTCTGTGACAAAAACCCTCCAATGCTAAATGAGTGCTGCCATTTGGCAGACCACTTAGACACTCACCATCCTACAGCTAGTTCCTGGGCCATAAGATTTGGCCCTCTTCCCCTACCTCTGGTCAGCCTCTGCCCAAGAATAGGCACCCTCACAAGAAGCCCGTGTGCAGCTATTGTAAAAAACCCGGGCACTCCACGGAATAGTGCCTCTCAATGGCTGAGAATCAGCCAGACACTCCCGCTAAGTCCCCAATGAGATCACGCCAAACCAAGTCATGACTGGCTCTGGAATGAACAACAAAGGGCCTGCCCTCTCCAATGGGACAGTGCCACGCCGAGATTACAGCAAAAATTATTGCACCACTTGTCAGGTTCAAGGCCACTGCTCTATGGGCAAAGTGCCCTAGTAAAACAAAATCAACTGTCATTGTTTTGGCAGTGACAATCCAAAAGCCTTAGGCCCTCCAGCTGAAGGCCCTATATTTGTGCGCCTCCCAGAGGTAGCTACCCCGCCCACCAGGTCACAGCATTTGATGACACTGGCAGGCAAATCTCCCTCGTAAGAGAAGATAAAGTCCTCTATGGGGCCACCATTGACAGACACTCTTATTACCACGGAGGGTATCAATCGAATGAAGATGATTCTCTCCACCATCAAGCTAAGGGTCACAAGACCTCAAAGATAAAAAATCTGCACTCTTGCAGTAGCCACTTACCTTCCTGGAGGCTATGACCTCCTCCTGGGACAGGACTTCCAGTCCCCTTCTAAGTTATAGAAATCCCGGGGTCCTAACCCCTCCACAACTAAATCAAAAACCAAGAGTCCTCAAGGACCCACCTTAAACCTGCTGCAAGTGCCACTTGAATGCCCTGAGCAATGCCAGACTCCGACTGTTAAGCCCCTGATAAATCACATTCCAGTGCCAGGTCTTTTCCGCTTTTGTTAGTTTCGAAAAAAGACAATACTTAGACAATACTTATAGAGTAGTAGTCGATTTCAGAAAATTAAATAAGGTAACAGAAACCGTTCCCTATCAAATACCATCTATAAGAAATCTTATCACATCCATTGGACCCAAGGAATATCTTACTGCAATAGATCTGCTACTACTGTTTCTATAAATCCCTTTGGATGAAGAAGAAAGTAAACCACTGACTGCCTTTCCCACCAGTAATGGCAGATACCAGTGCATAAAATGCCTTTTGGTCGAAAGTCAAGCCCAGTGCCGTTTGTGAAATTAATGGAAAGATTCTAAGTGGATTATTAGACCAAGGTGTTCCTTGTTATACAGATGATTTGATGATAGCCACAGACACCATCGAAGAACATATAAAAGTGGCCAGAGAAGTCCAACATAGGTTGAGGAGAGCAAATCTAGAGGTGAAATTGAAGAAATGCACTATCTTTAGAAGGAAAATAGACTGTCTGGGACACGCCACTCTAAATGATACAGGTGTTGAAAGAAATGACTGAAAGACTAAGTCAATTAAAGAGTATCTTACACCTCGATGTAGGAAAGATATAAGGTCATTCTTGGGTTTAGCAGGTTTTTACCAGAAATATATAAAGAATTTTGCAACTAAATATGCTCCACTAACAAATCTACTGAAAGAACATGTATCATTTGAGTGGGCAACAATAAGCATTTGATGAATTGAAAAAAAGACTAACCCACTCGCCAGAACTTAGTTTTCCAGACTTTAGTAAGGAATCCTTTCTGGCAATAGATGCAAGCTCTATTGGTATAGGAGCATGCTTAATGCAAAGACATGCTGTTAAATACCATGCTATAGCCTATTACAGAAGAAAATTAAAACCCACAAAAAGAAAACTACTCAGTAACAGACAAAGTCTCTAGCCATAATAGATTCTTTAAAGCACTTCACATATATCATATTTAGTTACAAGATGACTGTCTTCATTGATCATTCCGCTGCAATAGAGTGATGAAGAATCCGAATTTTTCCGGACGAAGAGCTCATTGGTTTATGACTGCTCAGGAGTATGACAGAATTAAAATACGTTCAAGGGAAGGCAAATAAGGTAGCAGACACATTATTGAGATATAATCCTCAAGGAGACAGTACAAATATGATTAGTCAAGAAGCAAAGTCGAGTGAACCTATAAGTAATGTGTTCACTATGCACTATACAGAAGAGCTCTCTACATCAACCTTCATAAGGGAACAAACAAAAGATGGAGATCTAAAAGAGATCTACCAATTTTTGAAAAACGAAAGGAAATTTGATCATCAAAAACGAACTGAATTAAGTAAGAGGATTGGACGTCCAGTCGACGAATTGAATGTAATAGGTAATGTATTACTCTGGATGTGCCAGAAAATTGATCCATTTCGAACATTTCATGGTATGGTCTATAAGAAGATACTACCTAAGAACCTAAGAAGTAAAGTTCTTTCAAACACTTAAAATCACTAGGGTGTGACCAAGAAAAGAATACCCAATATCTGCACAACGTTTTGCAAAGAAACAGCATTGAGTACATTTTGATTGTTCTTACTGATTTGTCTTTCTTTGCTGCGCCGTTTTGAAATAATAATCGTAGTTCTTACAACAATACCATAATGCAGTTAATGCATAAACACTCAAAATTTGCGTAGGCTCTTCAAGCCATTTGATAACTGTTCACATTACATTTTTGCTGTTATTTATTGTTTACATGATTGTATGGTAATGTCATAAACAATTTCCTTGGCATGAGAGTGAAGATGTTGGCAGTTGGAAGATCTGTTTCCACTTTGACTATCCAGTGTCCAGTGATACTGGGTGCTAGAGGGCGATTGTGCTTTCATCAGAGTGACCATCGTTTTTGGCAGCGGTGGCCAAAAATGATACCATATCTCTTTGTTTTTATGCAAATTAGTTTTCACTGAAAATGTGTCAAGTCAAATATGTCTTCAATATCAACTTGATATGAATATGTGAGAGGGTGCGAAAGAAAGAGCAGGTAGACAAGAACTGCTAGTTTATTGATGTTGTTGTTGTTGTTTTAGATTTAGCTGGCCTTGTGCCAGCACGGGCTCTTGCTTCTAGAGCATCCCGTAACTCTATGTTGATGATGAGTCTGTGAGATGGGTAGGTTAATGAAAACTTTATTATGATACATGAAAGTGATTTTGATGGGGGTAGTTTACTGAGGAAGCGGCCTGCTTATAAAGCGGCGTGCAGACATCGGCGTATACGAGGACGTCAGTACAAAAACACACAAGTGACCCGAGGTCAAAACTATTCTCTATGCAAAACAGGACAGGTACATACAGATAACGTGACGATTGGCAATAGTAGATTAGACACAAAAATACTCTGGCACATACACTATTTATAAGGGCAAAAATGAATAGGTAATAAATGTACAATTACATAATGAAAAATAAGGCTGTGTACCACGACCTAAGGTCAGGTGTGAAGGTACCATAGAAAACGGGAGGTTCTTCATAGAAAACCCGTTGAGCGGGGACTTTACAAATAAATCTATTTTTATAAAATTTCACTTGAGCAGGCTCAAACTAGTCAAAACTTTGAATCATAAAAATGAGAATTTTGTAAATGCATGAATTGCTCACTTACCACCCCTAGCGATCTTAGAGTGTCTGAAAGACTATAGTGCATGATGATCCCGCAAGAGCTCACCCAGGACAAGATGAGACAGCTAGACTCGTAAAAGGATCCTTTCATTGGAAAGGACTGTACAAAGATGTGAATAATTATGTGAAGAGTTGTAATATTTGCAATAGTTATAAGGGAAGAATGGATGAGGAAGTAACCTTAGGTAACTATCCTATCCCACAAACTCCATTTGAAAGAGTAGCCATAGATCTCATCACTAACCTCCACACTACCAGCAGTTGCTCTCTCTGACAAAATATTTTGTAGATATTCTGTCCCACAACTAATATCTGATAATGGTACAGAATTCAACAATTCACTAGTCCAAGAAAGTTGTGATACCTTCAAGACAGAAAAGGTAACCATACAACTATATCATCCAGCTACTAATGGCTTAATAGAAAGGAATAAAAGAAAAGTTATGGGCACTTTAAGGCATTCAGTAGGACAGGATCCAGAGTGGGATGTTAATTTTCCTTTAGTCCAATTTTCATTAACTGCAACCATCAAAATAGGCAGCTATAGGCGTTTTTAGAGGGGGTGTCAAATATTCGTGGATTTTAGCTATTCACGGTTGGTTGTGATCCCTCTCCCCCATGGATATCAGGGGTCAACCGTACTATCGATAGCTCCAATCTTCGGTAGTAACAGGTTTTGTGGAGTTCTCCATCGTCTCTGATCATCGCATTTCGATACTTTTGAGTGGAAGGTGAAGAGGGCTACTATGTTTGACTATCACTGCAGGAAGTCTTGATAGCCTTCCATCATTTAGTTCTTTATTGAGGAAGAGGACTGACTGACTCATGCTATGGTAACATTGCTCCGGTGGTTTTCCACATGGGTGCAACTGTTGCCCAGGACTCGGCCGACTCCTAGTCCGGCTGATCCCCAGGCCAGCTGATTACAGGGCTGGCCAATTCCCAGGCCAGCCAACACCCAGGTTGGCTGATACCCAGGCCTACCAAATCTCAGGCTCACCAATCCCCGCCAATGTCTGGGCCAGCTGATCCCAGGGCTGACCAGTTGATCCCAGGACTGGCCAGCCAATACCTGAGCCTGCCGGTCCCTTGGGGTACCAGTCCAGTCAAGGCTCTCATACCTCTATTCTGGGATTCCCAGACATTACCAATGCTCTACGTACAGGTGCAACTGCTGCCCAGGCTGGCTGATCTGGTCAAGGCTGCTAACCATGCTCTTTGCAGGGGTGCAGCTCCTATCCAGGGGTCCTTGAGACCCAGGGTGCCAGTCCAGCCTAGCTAGCCAGCTGTCTAGGCCAGCCAAGGTATCTATATTTTCTGTACAGGATCTTTGGTTTGTAAGGTTTCAGGGAAGTAACAAGGCCTAAGCAGTTCTGTCATCCAGACTTAGGGGCGATTCCCCCTCCCTTTCTTTTCTGTAGAAGTTCATATTGTAGGAAGGTTTGAAACAATTATGGATAGCCCTTGCTCATGTTTTTATGAGTGAATGCACTCTCCATGACTGTGGGCTTCTTGTCAACTTAGTTTGATTACTGTGTGTGGCTTGGCTCACCTGGCAGGGGTCTTGCCTCTACTAGATGAGGCAAAGGTGCCAGGGACCATTCCCCCTTATTTCTGGGGAGGTTAACATTGGGGTGAAGATAGGAAGCTTTCACGCTTCCTCCTGGGCGTTTTACAAGGAAGCATGGAATTGTGTTGGTCCTAGAACCAAGCTGGTTATATGCCCAAATGGGGAGCGATCCTGTGGGGGTTTTCAATGGGGCTCCTCCTACAGGAAGGGTGTTTTTGGTTTGTCAGCACTTTGAATGGTCCTGAAGGTCCTGTACACCAGGATTTAGGTACCAAGGGTGCAGAGACCACTATTTCTAGAGGCCATCAAGCCCAGCTGCAAGCCGGATTCCTTTGGCGAAGTGCTGGGACTTTTTCTGCAGTTTCCCTTGCCACTGAGAGAGCTTAGACTCTTAGTTGCCTTGGTCATAACTTACTAGTGGTGTTATGAACCACTAACTTTCACCTGTATCTGTACAGGCAATTCACTCAGGACCAATCCTGTGTAGTGACACTACCTGTGACCTTGACTTATCGAAAGATCTTTATCTCAGTCAGTGTGAACTGATACCACAAGTAAATTTGAGTCTTTCTTTCTCTCTCTCAGTGTCACAGGCAAAGCAATGGATGACCCTAAGGAGGAGGCGTATTCAAAATGCTGCTGTCTGGCGGAAGCCTTTGCCAATAACCTGGCCCACAAGGCAACCACCTGTGAGCTGTTGTCATGTGAGGGGTACGAGATTAAGTGGTATCTCGAGTCCCTGTGCAAAACTTTGCCCAAGTCAATGCAGGCATAGAGGATAGGTCTGGTTCTGGGGCCTACTTTAATCCTTTTAGGATGAAGTAGAGGCTGCTGGAAGATTGGTGCAATTGACTAACTGCACCCATCTGCCAAGCAGTGTCCTATAGGATCTGTCCTATAGGGAACGGCAGCTGAACTTTCATGTTCAATTGGCCTCCTCTTTTTTGGGACAGTGGAGTTCCAACTTTTTTCCCATGAAATTTCCCAGACTTCTTCTCCAGTTAGGAGTTTTGTCTCACCTTTAATAACTCTTCCATTGTTGGAAAAGTGGTAAAGGGAAGAAGAGAAGGGGAATGCAGGGGCAGCATTCTTTCCCTGTGACTGCTATTCATAAGAGTGTCGGTCTCTTTTGAGTCCCTGCCAACTCTTACCTTTTTTAGTCTGTTTTCCTTGCCTTGTGTGCAGCTCGCAATAAGACATAACCCTTGGCTGGGGTATGTGTTGCCGAAGATTGGCACTAGAAGTCGATAGGGAGTGACCTCTCTCTTCTTTTGAGGGACTAAAAGGATAGGTATTTTCAAATACAGTACACATATTATAGTTGTTTCAGAAACAACTCGGCTTTACTCTCTGAGAGGACGGTCTTATGTCGGGACTTTCAATCACCTTCCCCAAGGCCTAACAAATAGTCTACATTTGTGTCAACTGATACTCTTTTGTGAGGGGTATACTGGATGTTTTCAGAGATTGATTTTTCCTGACAAACTTGTTGCAGTGTTGGCTAAAAGACAACATACTTTCTCGAGTTCAGTGGTGCTGAATTTCAAAATTCTTACCTTCTTTCCTGACCAGAGAGTGAACACCTGGGTTGAGAGTCTTTTTCTAAGGATTCTTGCATTAGCACTTTTTCTAAGGATTCTTCCATTAGCAAACTCAGGGAGGCTGCACACAAGTTTCTGCTGTTTCAGGTACAACTTGCTTGGGGTTGTCGCCATTCTTTAGTTCCTTGTGGGGGGCCAGTTTCTGTGAACAACCTCACCTCCTCTCACATCTTAGATTCATGAAGCCACCCCCAGGTGACTGAGACTATGACAGAACAACAGGAACTGTACAAGGGAGTGCCAGCTAGTTTCCCCAAGGATGCTTTCATGGTCGATTGCATCCAGTGAGGGGCAGGAGACACTTCTGGTCATTGCTCAGAGTGATGAGTCTCTCTTTAGAGCTGACGACTAGGTCCTTTCAACACCAGGTCTACAACAGGAGACAGGTAACAGGGACATTGGTCCCTAATCCCCTGTATGGTGAAGAAATTGCCTGAGACTCCAGGTCCTGAGTTTATGCCTGGCTACCATTTGGCATAACTGGCAGCTCTAATGCTCATTCTTTTCCAAGCTTACTTTGCTTTAAGCATAGAGAAAAGGTTCTTTCCTGAAAGGCAACTTTGAACCTTGTGTCTTTATCACCATTTCTCCTTTTTAGCACATAGCAGCAGGTTGCCTTTTCCTGTGCCCCTGGTGTAATCTTGGACACCCAATGCGCCTGTGCCAAGTAATTTCTGGACCTGCTAGCTCTGTGGTTCAAGGTCTTAAGATATATTCCTCTCTCTCTTGGTGAGAGGGTTCATTCCTCACTCACCATGAGTTCTCAGATACTTCCATTCCTTAAGCAGCTGTCTACAAGACTAGTCATCTCCAGTTATTGATGTGGAGATGACGTATCTTTCAGAGCTTTTTGTCTGAAGGTAGCAGTGTTTTGCTCACCTATCTTTGCCATAAAGCTTCTTTCTGCTCTGGGTTTTTGGAGAGGCTCGGTCAACCTTCAATCCCGGTTTGAGGCTAGGAGTAGATCTTTCTTTTTCAAGGGAAATCTTTCCTACTCCTGAGAAGCTATAACAGTCTCTCTCTCTCTCTCTCTCTCTCTCTCTCTCTCTCTCTCTCTCTCTCAGGGGTTCAAACCCCAGAGGGTCATGACTCCATCCTTTAGGAGTTTGACTCGTAGCCTGCATGAGTCTTTTTGAGGGTTGTCAGACTTAGGTCTGAATCCAGAGAATGCTGGGTTAGCCCTGGCATCAGTAAGGTACTGACAAATCACCTGGGCTCTCGCTATGTTGGCACTCGGGAGGATGGAATCTGTTTGTTCAGGATTTTCCCAAATTTTGTAACAAGATTCAGAACAGTCGGTCATGAATCTGTCTTGTCCTCTTTGAAGAACTTCCACAGGGACTTTTGCAAGATACTACTGAGTTTGGTTGAGTGTTGCAGGCTATCTTGAAGGTACTCGACACCGCAGGTTTGGATCTCAACAACTCTTTGGTTTGTACTAATAGAGTACTCTGCCAACTGTCTCTGTAAGATGATTTGTGGGCATCTTGTCTTCTAGGATGGAGAAGAATTGCAGACCAAATTAGGCTTTCAGGCTTTCGGGTATTATGTGCAGAGAGGTAACTGGGTATGGACCAGTGGCTGCTCAACAGCAACCCCAGCTCCCTCTGGGACAGTTACTGTAACACCTTGCCTAGATATCTGGTTGGCAGATGACAACAGGTTAGGAGTAACTGGTTCTTCTCCCTCTCTCTTACCTCTATTCCGTTTACAAGCTGGATGGACATTGGTGCTGGTTAGCTATCTGACTGAGCACCAGTCTTGTTATTGGCAGTGAAGGGATGCAAGTTCCCCTCCTCTCTTGACAAGGGGGGAGGAGGACAGACAAAAAAGCAAGCTTGTTCATCATATTTACCTATTTTATTGTCTACCACACCAATTGGTTTTTATATCGTGATGAAGAAATGGAGTATAAACCCTTTACCTAATGGTCCAGAAGTCTAGCATCTGCTACATCCCATATGCACACTACATTAGAGCCACAGGGTTCCTCCCTCTGCTCCTAATGGACCAGGAAGGTAACACCTCAGGTTGGGCAAACCCATCACTTGGTTCAGAGATTTGCCCAAACTCCTCCCACTAATGGGTAAGTCTCCTATGTCAGAACGAAGGTTTGTATTTGTGTATAAACAGATAGCAAATTTTAAAAGTAATATGTATTTTTCCTAACAAGCAAACCTGAAGTTCTTTACATTTATGGCCCACCTCAGCCACACTTCACTCTGGTACCTGGGCCAAAAGGCAAAGTGGAGTGCAGACTGACAGGTCGGTGTGTAAGGACGGGATTGAGTGACATACTGGCTGGGTGTTGACAGGTTAATTGGTAGTTCCTTATTGAATGAATGTACGGAATCTTCGAAGATGTTATTGGCCAGTGCGAGCCACAAAGTAGCGTCTACACACAGGCAGAGCAAAACAGAGGTAATGTTTTGGACATTTGTGTTTGTCGGCAGATAAACAGATGGCGATTGTGAGAGTCATAATAAACGTACAGTGATAAAACATATATCAATGGAAAGGCCAGGAAATTCTACATATGGCCAATTGCATGAGATTTGAGACAGATTAATGAATGCAATGCAGTAGCATAATATATGTGAAATGACGAGACGTTTGGCGTCTTCACAAACAGAAACATACTACAGTTTGATACAGAAGATTCGGTGGAACACTATGAGTACATGATTAGAATGCTTGCATGGCAATGCAAGTAGTGGTGATTGTACATAAATCGAGACAACAGTGGTTACGGAGAAACAGATGGAAATATTGTATGGTAGAAGTTGCATTCCTTGAGAGAGAGAAAACGAGATGCTCTTGTTTCTGTCTTGTCCCCTCCGATGGATGACGAACACACGAACACACACGTGTGCTCGAAAGAGACTGCCATCAGTGCGATGGATGGGTCTCTTACAATACTCCCCCCCAAGCAAGGCATCAGTGCGGAAATCATCTTGCTGACAATTGGAATTGGCTCGAAGGGCTTGGGCTAGGGGCGGGTAGGAGGCTGAAGGGTGGCGCCGGCCGGCAGGAACTCGAGGAGGACGGTAGCGGGTTGAAGGGTGACGTCGGATGATCTTTCGGTAGCCAGCTCGAGTGGGACAGCAGTAGGTTGAAGGATAACGGCGGCTGATCCTTCTGTAGCCAGCTTGAGGGCTGAAGGATAACGGCAGCAGGCTGAAGGATGACGTCGGCTGGTCCTTCGTTGGTCAGCTCATCTGGTACGAGTTCGGGGGCGGCTTCAGGTTTCCTGGAGGAGGCGTCCAGGGCTCCGGTGGTGGGGTGGGTCATCTCGGAGGGTTGAACATCTACTGAGAGCTCGTGAACGGCGGGAAGCAGAGTGGCGGCGAAGGGTCTGTTGGTGCGTGGGTCGTCATCTTGGGTCGGCTGGGTCCTTCATTTCACTCCGGGGTCACCAGTGTAAGGACAGGATTGAGTGTCATACTGGCTGGGTGCTGACTGGTTTATTGGTAGTTCCTTACTGAATGAATGTACAGAATCTTCGAAGATGTTATTGGCCAGTGCGAGCCGCAAAGCAGCGTCTACACACAGGCAGAGCAAAACAGAGGTAATGTTTCGGACATCTGTGTTTGTTGGCAGATAAACAGATGGCGATTGTGAGAGACATAATAAACGTACAGTGATAAAACATATATCAATGGAAAGGCCAGGAAATTCTACTTATGGCCAATTGCATGAGATTCGAGACAGATTAATGAATTCAATGCAGTAGCATAATATATGTGAAATGGCGAGACGTTTGGCATCTTCACAAACAGAAACATACATACAGTTTCATACAAAAGATTCGGTGGAACATTATGAGTACATGATTAGAATGCTTGCATGGCAATGCAAGTAGTGGTGATTGTACATAAATCGAGACAACAATGGTTAGGGAGAAACAGACAGAAATATTGTGTGGTAGAAGTTGCGTTCCTTGAGAAAAAGAAAACGAGATGCTCTTGTTTCTATCTTGTCCCCTTCGATGGATGACGAACACACGAGCACACATGTGTGCTCGAAAGAGACTGCCATCAGTGCGATGGATGGGTCTCTTACAGGTGGGCTTCCCCATCTGTCAGTAGTTGACTACCTTGTCAGTAAGTTTGAACAGACATTCCAACTCACATCGCAATATAAATCCTATGTAAAGAATTTCAGTTTTGCATGTTAGAAATAATACCAATTACTTTTAAAATCTGCTATATTTTGCTGGAGACAAGATCATTGTTTATTTTCTATCAAATTTTTTTCTGCTTTTACTACTCTGTGATCACCAAGTTCTTTCTATTCTTTCAGAGTAAGTCATAAGTTCAGGCATGAATGTGGAGTACATTCAACTGATACTTCAAAAAGAGCTGACACTTTCAAAAGTTTCTCGGTTTCCTCAAAAGAATCTACTTCAATTAGAATTTTGTCAGTATTCTGGCTTGTAATATTTGGTTGTCTTCCAATTCAAGAAAAATAAGTATGATACTAGTTACCAACAAAATCCTCCAGGCATAATGTAATGCCACTTGTTTCTTTGTTGTTCAAAAGCTTTTAAAGTAACAATCATATGTTTTCTTTGTTTTGCTGCTTTCAGGGGTCTTACAGGGAGGGATCATCGCCATTTTTCCCCTAAAACGTTTCCAGCAGTTGTCATCTGTCAGAACTCGGGGCATCTAATTTATTCAAAAGTGATATGAAATTTTTAAAAAATGGGACTGCCTAAAATTTCAGACACATCATATGCTTTTTATGGAGTTCATTTCTCCACCAGAGAAACAAGCTACTGCTAGAATCCTTGGGCTGAAATCTCTGGACAGTTCTGCCCTTTGAGTCATCAATATGACTGACACATCGATACCTGCAGATTCAAACATTACCAGCTGGTTCACAAGACCACAGCAGCTCTCATTTTTGGCTTAGAATGTGAACGCCAATCCTAGCAATGGTATCCCTTTTCAGTAACAAAGACTCGAAAAGATGGAGTTGGAGTGGTTGCACAGCAAGATAAAGAGAATCAGAAAGGATATTAAATTAGAAAGAGGATCTAAAGGTGAAATTGCAGAAAAATCTAGCAGATGCACTTTTAAGTCATAGGGAGAGGTTGGACAGCAAAATGGAAGAAAGCTCATGAAATCTGAAAGCGTAAAGTAACAATGAGAAAGAAGGAAAAAGTTTTGAGAGATACTTGGATCTGAACAGGGGGAAAAGATATTCCCCAGTTCAAGAACAATCTTGCCTGTCACACAGCTTCAAAACTAAACATTAATATTCTATCTTGAAGCCCTGGGACTTTATCAAGGTATTCTCTCATTGAGAAGGAATTATTTAGTAAACTTAGGACCAAGAAAAGATTGCACATTAATTTTTGGATGGTTAATCAACATATTAAACAGTATATTTATTCTCTCCCTAGTTTGGATGCTTTACCAGAAGAAATATCAGGGCAGGAGTTCCACTGTCTGTTGGATATGACAGATGTTTATTAAGAAATGCAATAAAAAGATTTCAAAGATACAATTACTTTCTATAAAAAGGATAAATTTACATAGATTTGCTCTATTACCTTTCTGGTAATTCAGCTTCTCTTTCAAAAGTTGGGATGGGACTAAAATTGCTCTAGTGAAGAAGTCTCCAAATGCATTTTGACCAGGCAGAAATCAGTTTTTTGAGTCATGTTAGTTCAGAGAAGGATATGAAACCTGGCAGATATTGCAGCCAAAATCTTTTACATGGAATGTCCCAAGAATGAAAAAAAATTGAAGATTGTATAAGAATGAGCAGTTCATACTAGGAATTATAAAATATTTTTCAAGGATACCTAAACCAATTACTGATGAATCTAAACGGGACGTAAAAGTTCTTCTGGGAAGAACAGCAGAAAGTATTGGAAGAGGTAAAAAAAACTAGTAGAAGAACCTGTATGAACAAAATAATATTTATCTCAGGACAATTACCCACACACATGTCCAAGTATTACACAGTAGCAGTCTTATGGAAAAGAAGCTTTGACCATCTTACCATTTTATGTTTCTTTCATCATACTATATTGGCAAAATGCTTCTTGAAAGTGACTGACGTTCTTCCCATGGCAAATATTAATAAAAAGGAGAGAAATGTCCAAGGATGAGCAGATTTATCATACAGTCAAAATACGATTTTCAGGTAGTAAACTAGCAAGAAATTTCAAACAAGGTACTAGATGGTCTCAGTCCAGCAGATCCTATGGAAGTTCCATCTGTATAATGTAAATTTAGAGAGAAGAAACCATTGAAGATATGTCCTCAAAGGATAAGATAGTATATAAAAGGGAAAATTTGGGTTGAAAATAGGGTTAATGCTAAGATACTGTAAACTTGGAGAGGAAATCCATCCAAATCTCTCAAATTTTACTTTATAAGTCAACCTTACATTATAATCAGTTATGTTTGAGTATGTAAATTATGCCATCCCACGCAAAGGTTTAAACCACAAGGCAAAACAAACAAACTCTGGAAAGAACTTCAGAGGCCCTCTTTGGATTTGACAGATTTGGTCGGTTGGGAGTACCAATACAGATGTACCCTTACTATAACTGACACTTCCTTACATTTCCTGCGAGGAAATGACAGCAGATATAATGAAAAAAATGTTAGCTAGAACCTTCCTACATTTTTGGAATATCACTATTCACACCAACTGGTAAATAATATTTAGACTGCCTAATAACAAGAGAGAAGGTTCTGGTGAATACTTCACTGAATTAGGCTCAGCGTTGGGAACCAGACTCTTGAACGGGACCCTACTAGCTGCTTGCACCTGTAAAATGCCTGGCTTTATAGGAGTTTACAGGAGTCAGCCTTTGCCAACTAATATACAGTATATGACTAGGAAGCTAGTAGCATATCTGGGTGGTAACTGATTGTAGCATCAATCTCTTTCCATAGGGCAAAGACTATACACAAGGCAGTCTAGCAACATCACCTGTTCCTGTTCCTTCCCCAATAGTGCATGTATCCCTTGTGTGGCATACTGCTCCATCTAAGGAGTGACTCGCCTATTATAAATAGTTGGAACAAGTGGAAAATATTTTAAAGTACTGCAACATGCATTTTTCACAGATTTATAAACCTGCTCTAAACAGCCATTCATTTGTCCCTATGGCCAAAGGAAAAAGTGAGGCTTCTGCCAGGTGAATGGTCAGGGTTCCCCCTTCCCACTTAATATATATGTGCTAGTTATTTTCTTAACAAGCTTTAGTAACCAAACCACCTGTCACCAAAGAATACTTCTATCATAAATACTTCTGAATTATATATCTAGGATATCTAGGGAAAAACACAAATTACAGTTAAGAAACTCCCTTTCTTTGCCTAGTAATCATAATAGTAGAAGAACTCACAATTGCATTAGGCAGATTGCGAAAATTGATAAAAACTCAACAACAAAGCAACAGGAAAGCCAACAGAATGGAAGAAAACTTACCAGTATTACATGGTTGCAGGTGGAGAAACCAAAGCATGTTTCTTAAGTAAATGGGTACGGACTGCCCAATCTGGGCCTAAATTACTTTTCCCAGCAACAGTATACAAATGGGATTCTTAATATTAGCTGGTCACAGAAGGGTAATACTTACTTCCCATTCAGATCGGCTCCCTCCTGATTCTTGAGTACCAATTACAAAAAAGTCAGGCACTCGTTCCATTGCTTCAGGGAGTAAAAATTCCTCTAGATTTACTGGTGGTTCCTGTGAAATAAAAAAAAGTGCTATAAAATTACTTGAAAAACGACATTGTTAACAAGTCTAATAAATTTCGATGTGTTCATAAAAAATCCATGTTCTAAATTAAAGGATTAAAGTATAGATCCGGTCAATAAAAAATCCAATTCCTGAAGCATCACCACGGTAATAAAATGCACCCGCTACTGTTAGCTCCACTCACAGTATGTATTGAACTACTTTGTTATTAAAATTAGAACATGCACCCTTTCTTGAGGGTGGAACTCGGCCACTAGCCACTAGCATAACACGGTGACATGAGATTTTATCATATATGCCTCATTTTCTCACCTTCCCATTTTTGACAAGAAGCTCCCAATACCTGCCGTGTTAGAAATTTAATTTTATGACTTGGAAATTGCTGTCTATCTATATACAGCTTTTCTGCTTTTAAGTATTAACATCTATGTTGTGAATTTTCATCCACAACACACTGTTTCTTTGCTGATGATGAGGACGTCTACAAACTAGGAAAGGATCAATGAGACCACAGTTTTAAAATGCTGACTTAAAAACTAATTTATTTACAACTATTTACATACCAGTACTCATCACTAATAGATGTACGATTACAATGGAATTCTCTTTGTTAAATAATATCACAAATAGCAAAGAAATTCACTTTAAATATTTACTACCGATTTTGAAACAACTTACAATTAAATCTTGGTGGACACATTTACAGAATTCAATTAATTATCCTACCTCACTTGCTGTACCATAAGACGGATGATATAACAAAGAACCTCGTAGTGCTTACTAATTTTGCAGGTGATCTCTATCATGTCCTGGATCGCAGAGCCAGTCATTTAAGCCCGCTTCCACCTTTTACAATCGTTCGAGGAGGCGTAATTGCGGCTTTCCCGCCAATTGGACGTGTCTCAAACGCACATTAGCACCGTCAGATGAGATAGGGGTATGTTCATAACTTCGTCCGGCTCAATGAGCAACCAGAAAGACGACATGTGGTTTCTGGCACCCAGGGGCCCAGCCAGGTGGTGAAAGGTGTAACTTTCCTCACCATCCTCCCACCTACAAAGTGGAGAGCTCATATGATAAGCACTAAATCTATATACTTAACTGCAAACTCTCAAAGAAGGAAAGAAAAAGGGGGGTTTTCACGCTTGGCCCAACTCCAACTGGGCCCTGTTGTAGCTGGGTCAAATGTGGCAACAAACAGCAATAAAAAAATTTGAGTGGCCACTCTTAATTTAGGCAGTCATAAATGTTAACTCAACTGCCTCAATCCTGTTGAGATGCTCTTCAATATAATAAAGCACTATCTTACTTAACTAAAATACTCAGTACCTGATATGGTCGTCATTTCAATTGCAAAAAGGAACAAACATAATCATTACTGATGAGTTTACATCAACCATGAACACTGTACATTCTTCACTGTAGCCCTGCACTCAGAGTACCGATTCATCAGGAACTCATGCAGTACTCACTACTTACTATATTCTCCATCAAGACTCTCTTACAACTCACATTTGTATATAGTTCACCACACTCGCAATTTTTTTTCTGTCCTACACTGTCCCTTCCCGCATCCACTGAGCCATTCTTTCTCACTGTGTGAGGGCTGCTTTTCTGTGCAGTCTGGCTTGTTCAGTACTTTCCCTTCATATCCTCGCGCTTGCTCTTTGGCAAGCTCACTACTGTCATCACTTATGACATTGAACACATTCCTATCGAGTCCTTCACTTATGACATTGAACACATTCCTATCGAGTTCTTCTGTCTCTCAACTATCACGCACACTTAAAAGCAATCGGGTCGTCCGTAATTCCTTCCTCTGCTGCTCTCTCAGCATCTGGGTCGTCGTCTTCTTCTTCGGACATTTCTAAGGGAACAGTGTGATTAATTGCGCTCAGGTGCGCCTCTCCTTCGCAAAGGACCTTGGCTGGTCCCGCCACACCCAGGGGGTCAGTATACACTGTAAGGACCCTCCCAAGTGGCCAATCTCTGCGTTTTCTGGATTCAATCTTTATCAGGATGATATCACCTGCCTTAAGAGGCATAACTGCTGCTTCCCTTGAATCATGGCGATCCTGTAGTGCCCATAAGTAGCCATCTCTCCAATAATCCTTGAATTTGCTGAGAGCGGCTGTCAGACAAAAATAATGATGACAAAGTTGCTTCGTTGTTAGGGTGTCCAACATCCCTTCGTGGGGCGTGATGTCCAAATAAACAGCTTGGCTAGCCATACAGGTGATCAGCAGCAAGTAAACCACTCTGGTGTTGGTCTTGATAAGTCCAGTGTGGTCCAATCCCACACATTCAAAGGGTCTGTTCAAGGTGGTTTTTGCAGCAGGAAGTTGCGGAGGCAGTGGGAGTCTTAGAGGAGGCTGGAAGGTCATCTTGCACACACTGCATGATCGGATCACACCCTTAACTAAAGTTCTCAATCCAGGCATCCAGTATTCCTGGCAGAAAAGTATGATTAATGCACTGACACAACAATAGGCGTGTGTTGCATGACAATAGGCGTGTGATGCATGCAAATGATTAAGATATAATCTGACTAATTGACTCTTAGCTGGCAATAACAACAATTCAGCTTTGCATCCTACTGCACCAGCAATCCTGGAGTGTGTGTAAATGATTTGATTACAGATAGTCAAGTTCAACTGCTATACAAAGTTACTTATGTGACTGGGAACTTTCATTCCTGATTATAAATAAGCACAGACAGACGGCAGGTGATGCCTCTGTTCTAAAAAGACAAATTTGAGAAAGGGGTCAGCGTCTGAATGAACAAATTGCAATAAATTGCGCATTACATTTAACATATAAGTAAACGAAACCTTACTCCCCTCTATGTGCCATAGTTTTCCTGGCTCTACAAGTTTGCCTTCATCTTTCAATTCCCTGACTGCAGCTGTCAAGCATGACTCCTCGTCTGTCGTTGTCTTACAAGGTTGAGGGGGTGTCTACAGGACCTGTCACACGTAAAAAATGGGGGCCATTTCGCCACAGCTCCCTCTGCATCAGATCTTTGGTGTTCATGCCTTGAGTGAGGATGTCAGCTGGATTTAACTTGGTGGGAACATACTTTAATTGGATCTCATGCTGTCTCTGTAGGAATAGGATCTCACCTACTCGATTAGAAATGAAACAATTACGGTTGGATTCTTCAGTCTCTACCCAGGTTTTGGCAACCAAACTATTGGTCCACACGACCACACAAGCAAAACTCCACAATCCAAACAGGTGACCAGCTAACCTGAAAGCTACCATTAAAGCTAACAATTCCAATTTGGAAATCGACAACTTACTTTGCTTACACGGCGTAACTCGCATCCTAGAAGTAAGTAGTTGACTATTTCCTACTGCATCTCTAACATATGCTACTGCTCCATAAGCCTTACTGGAGGCATCTGCAAAGACATGGAGCTCATTCTGTCTCACGATCACTCCTCTCTCAAACTCCAAAGCTTCCACTGACTCAAACCGCTCAAGTATCTCCTGAGCTTGACGTTGCCTCTCCAGCAACAGCACCTCATCCCATTCAACCCCTTCTTCCCACAAATCCTGCAACAATAGCTTTCCTTTCACGAACACTGGACTAACCAATCTTAACGGGTCAAGATTCGACATGAGCAATGAAAGCAACTTACATTTCGTGAGTTTTCCATCCCTCACAGACTCATTCATCTTCTTTCCACACTTCAGACTCAGCACATCCTTATTTCTATCTCACTTCATACCTAACACAGTCACCACACTTGGTTCATCAGCTTCCACTTCCTCATCAAACTCCACCACATTACTTGCCCAACCTGTTAAGGGCATACCTGCGTCTGCCAACAACGCTTTCACCTGCTTGCACTACGCTTTCATCTCAGGCACTGAATCATAAGTTTTCAAAAAGTTGTTCACATAAAATGACTTCATCAGCTCTTCTCTCCCACTGTCCCTTAGATGTGTGTGTAACACCTGTTGCAGAAGGTACAGACTGGTGGTTACATTTTACCAGGCTCCTGTCACCAAAGGAATTGTACTTACGATCTGCGGGGTGTAGTAGGACTTGGAGGAAGGCTTTACTGACATCACTAACGACAGCATAGGGGTTCGTTTGGAATCTCAACAGCAAATTATAAAGGAGCTTGACTAAATTTGGGCCAGCATACAAACAGTCACTCAGGGACAATTCGCCCTTGCACTTAGAAGATGCATTGAAAACAATGCGCAACAGAGTTATGCTACTCTCTTTCCTCATGCCAAAGTGAGGCATAAAATATCCACTGTTTCGGGGATCAGAAACTTCTTCAATGAAGCCTGAGCTCAAATAAGTATCAAGGACTCACTGGTACGACTCTCTGTACCCAGGATCCTTCTGAAATTGCTTTTCCAAAGCACTAAGCTGCACGGCAGCATTACAGTAATTGTTACTTGGATGTTGCGTTCCTTTGAAAGGTAAGCTAACCTGATAACCCAATCGCGTCTTCACTACGCTCTGTTGCACCTGTATCATCGCAGTTTTCTCTGACTCGGTGAATTGTTCGTCAGGGGAAATACCCAGGGTGCCCAGTCTCCCTCCACCAATAATCTACATCACGTTCATTTTCTATGATTCTGTGGACTCTCAACACATTTGATTTCACGACACCTTGCAGTGCCCATTGCTGTGTTTTCCCGTAGGGGGCTATGCCATTATGAGTAAAGAACAAATTCACGCCATCTATCCTTTCTATTCCAGTCACAAAACAACTAAAATAATCTGCTCCAATGAGAAGATTGATGTCTTTCAGCAAATCACTTTTTGCCTTACTATCAACTAATGTGTATCCCTTACCTTCCAGTTGTTTTTTGAAGTTTACTAATCCCAAATTATGAATGAGGGTATCAACATGATCATGAACAACTAACTTTATTCTAACCACGTGTTTTCCCAGATAAATTCTACCACCAACTATCTTGTATTCTCCCGTGATTGATTGAGAAGCAAAGGGGGCTAAATTTAACTTTACCTTTCGTATTGCTTTCAATTTCAATTTACGAGCCATTGATGTTGAAATAAAGCTCCTCTGGCTACCAGTATCCAAAAACATCCTGGTAGCAACTGGTTGTTTCTGATTATACATAACTAATGTAGCAGTGGATAACAAGGTGGTGGGTAATTCAGCAGTTGGTCCGTTTTTTACAGTTTTCATACTGGTGGAAGGTTTTTCATTTACTTTACTTTTACTTTGATCACTACGATCGGAACTGGCTACGACGGTTGATCAAGGTCAATTCACAAGTTTTCCTTGGGAGGATTGAGGGGTGACTGTGACAGTCTTTCGCTGTTGGACTAATGGTCGGGCGATTGTTTGGTGGGACGGACTTGGGTGTGTATGGTTAGAACGATTTCCCAAGAAAACACTGTGAGAATCTATTGCTGCCACTCCCTTCACAAATGAGGTGGTGATGCCTTTCATTACAGAGTTTACAAGTTCGTCCACTGGGGCACTGATGACTCGCATGTCCTGTAGCTAAGCAATTAAAACATCTGCGATTGAGTACGAGTTGGCGCCTTTTAGCGGCAGCACTGGAAAATTTGATACACTGATATGCTGTGTGATTACAGTTACAGAATGGACAATTCTTGGAGCGTGAGGAGCTCGAGCCTACAGCTTCAGTTTGACCATTAACTGAAAGGTCCTCTCCCTTCTGGAGGGCATCATTCTTGCATGAGCGAATTATGTAATCAATAGCAGAATACCTTTCGTCAAGATTACAGTCACACCTTATCAGATGATCAGTAATGCAACGATACACGTCACCTTTTGATAGTTTCTGACACAATAGGCTAAGTAATATACCATGAGCCAAAGCTGCCCCGCTAAGCCACTTAATTTGTTCGGTAAGGGCAGCAACTTCAAACTCTGAACTTCTGCAAATCCTGATGATTACACTTAGGCCTGGGTAAATCGGCTAACTTACGGTGCAACATGACCAACGTTTGGACCGTGTCACCATAGCTCTCTTCCAACAGCTTTCTTGCTATGGCATTGTTATGCACGGTTATACTCAGGCTGCTAATCAGTCTGAGGGGCTCTCCTTTCAACGATCCATTTAGATAAGTAAATCTAGTCACGTCGTCTAGATCAGGTCGATCTGAACTAGCACATCAAACAATTCTATGAAATTGCTATACTCGCTTCTCTTCCCACTGAAGGTGGGCAAGGGAATCTCCTTAAGTCGTGGCAATTCTTTCTTGGGTCGAACAGAGTTCGATAGGGAACTTATTCTGTCAATGATCAAGGTTATAGCCTTACGAGCGCGGTCTAAGACTTTCTTAACTTCACTTTCAACTTCGGGGTCAATAGTTACTAATGACTGGACGTACGCATCTTTAAGTACTTTCTCATCCGCTTTTGCTCTATTAAGTGTTTCTTCATATACAAACAGGCTATGAGACTCGACGAGGTCTCAGTGTGCTGGGTCTAAAGTGTCTCGTAGCAGGTTAGTTACAGCAGTAAAGAACTTAGGTTCTGTGTGGTTCGTCATTTTGGTGGAAGAAGGTTGATCGAATTACATTACCAATGTGTAAAGAGGAGGGTGTGACCACTTTAATCTGTATAGGAAGAATAGAAATGTATATTGCAATAAAAATGTGTTTTCAAACAAAACAAAACGACGGACCAAGACTAGAATTTTGGCTTTTTACTCTACTGTTTGACGGGCTTGTTCATTACGCACGAGTTTTGTGAAGCTATTGGCAAGCGCACTTCTTACACTACGGATGAAATGAACATTATCGGCTGTCCGGTTTCATCAGTACACCCATGCATTCATCAATAGATGCCTAACCTGATATCTCCTACGTCTAGCACAATACCTTCTCAAACGAGCATTAATGTCTTTCACATCAGCATTGTACTGCTCAGGATCAAATGTTGAAACGGTTCGTTTCATCGTATATTCTAATTTCTGTGTTGCATAAAGCAACAGTAATTGCAATTTGTTTTAAGCGCTCTACCAAGGTGCGATAACGTTCCCAAACATCAAGCACTGGATTATTTGCTAAATCATTACCGCCTATGCACAAAATCACTAAATTATACCTATGTCCCCAAAAGGGTAGGCTATCAAGCTCAAAATGACTCACTAGTCCACCGGGTTCTCTAATTAACTCGATCTCAGCCCCTTCAACATCGGGGATTCTATTGGACAGTTGCGAATGCCCTAGCCTAACACGTTAAATGCCATAATCCCACTAGCACAACTCTTGAAGTTCACTCTCGTCACTGCAATCTGGTTTGAAGGACCAAAAATGTGAATTTTCATCCACAATGCACTGTTTCTTTGCTGATGTTGTTAGCTAAAGGATTGCAAAGGATGATGAGGACGTCTACAAACTAAGGAAGGCTCAATGAGACCACAGTTTTAAAATGTTGACTTAAAAACTAATTTATATACAACATACAAGTACTCATCACTATTGGATGCACAGTTACAATGGAATTCTCTTTGTTAAATAATATCACAAATAGCAAAGAAGTTCACTTTAAATATTTACTACCGGTTTTGAAACTTACAATTAAACCTTGGTGGACACATTTACAGAATTCAATTAATTATCCTACCTTACTTGCTGTACCATAAGACAGGTGATATAACAAAGAACCTTGTAGTGCTTATTAATTTTGCAAGTGATCTCTGTCACGTCGTGGATCAGAGAGCTGGTCATTTAAGCCTACTCCCACCTTTTATAGTCGTTCGAGGAGGCGTAATTGCGGCTTTCCCGCCAATTGGACGTGTTAAATGCACATTAGCACCGCCCAAACGAAATAGAGGTATGTTCGTAACATACCAGAAAGACAAGATGTGGTTTTTGGCTCCCAGGGGCCCAGCAAGGTGGTGAAAGGTGTAACTTTTCACAACAATCTCGTTTTTTCCACCTTCTTTAGTTCTTTTCAAATGCAATGAGGTCTTTTCCTTTTATTGTTCTGTTGTTGTAAAGAAGTTTATTATTGTTATCCTTGTAATGTTTTGTTGCTTCTTATTTGAATTAGAGTATTTCCTTTATGGTTGCTTTATCATTTCTGGCTTTGTTTGTTGTTAGTTGTTAGAGTCCCAGGAGGCTTAGGAAGACAGTGCAGCTTTCTTACTTCATTAACACACTTAGTTAAATAATACATCATATAGAAGTTAAGTGAATCGAAGTATGAGCCTTTCTTTCTTCTCAACCCACAACTGGTGAGGCTCTCGACCTCACTCCTCTAAGGCTCTCAGCTCTTTTTTTCTTTTGCTTCCCTATCTCTCTTCTATCTGTTTCCCTCTCTCTTCAAGCTTCCTTCTTGCAGGTTCTTCAAAGGAATGTCCATCCCACCAGTAGGCGGACCACTGCTTCTGTTCTGCCTTGTAGACGTCCTTAGTGGTTGGAGATTATCTAATGATGTCCCTTTGGGTGTGATTAATTGACTTGATTCCCTCCTTCGTGGGTGGGACTAATGATGTCACCGGAAGTCTTCAGGTTCTGGCGAAAGTTGAAAGGTCAGCTCACAGGTGAGACAGGTAGACAGTCTTTAATGGCTGCGCTTAGATTACACTTCGATTACTCTCGCACCAATGTTTTGGTTACATACTCATAACACTTCCTGCTTTGTTGTTCTGTATCCCTCTCTCTTTCCCTGTCTATCATTTGTCTATTACTGGTTCTCTCTCATTTCTTTTTCTCTCTTTTATATTTATGCTATTAAGTTAAATTAAGTATATCTTGGTTTAACCAGACCACTGAGCTGATTAACAGCTCTCCTAGGGCTGGCCCGAAGGATTAGATTTATTTTTACGCGGCTAAGAACCAATTGGTTACCTAGCAACGGGACCTACAGCTTATTGTGGAATCTGAACCACATTATAACGAGAAATGAATTTCTATCACCAGAAACAAATTCCTCTTGTTCTTTACTCTGGCCGCTCGGAGATTCGAACTCATGACCAACAGAGTGGTATATTTATGCTATTCCTAACCAATATTCTCCTAGCTATCATTACATCACTCGGTTACCTACCAAACACTGTCTTCAATGTTTAACTAAACATAATAAAATGGATGCAATAGTAATAATCAAATTGGCAATAAAATGTAATAATGGGCATAACAATAACTGTTTCTCCAATTGTGGAGGACAAGACACAAGTTCATTAAAACATTCTTTAAAAAATAATCATATTAAAATATTAAACATATCAAATTATAAGTATATTAGTTCATAGTAATCATATTAAAATATTAAACATATCAAATTATAAGTATATTAGTTCATAAGTATACTAAATGAACATTCAGAACAATAAACATATGAAATTATTATCATGTAACATATAATGTTAACATCAATTGTCAATTATTTTATTTTTGAGTTCTGTCAATATCCCTTATATTTCTCTGATAATAAGATTTCTCACTATCAGGATAAACAAAATAACAGTTATTACTATTACCACTAGAATTACTAATGATGAAATTGGGGAGACCGTTTTTTTACAAAAGAAATATTCATCAACACAGTTCAAAATTTCAAGTTTCTTAATTCTAACTGAGACAACTTAAATTCATCTATTTTATATGAGTAATTTTATATGGCACGTGTTTGTTGAATTTATATGTTGTGAAAAGATGGGGTTCATAATATAATTGGTTTGCTATAACTATCTGACATGATGCTGTAAAAGATTTAACATTTTTAAACTTTATTTCTGCAATAATGTTGTGACATTTAGTTTTAGCTACAACAGTATTTAGTGGAAATACAAAAATTTCTTGATCAATTATGAGTGCTTCAAAAGGTTTATCATAGTTTGTGGTACATACATCCTTTTCTTGGTTTTGGTTTAACACAATCTCTTGAATACAGGGATAAGCATTAGTATTCTTATACAGGTTATCAAAATTACATATATATTCCAGTTCTTTTAACAAAATACACTCATTAAATTGTTTATCAGTGAAGAATGATAATAGCAGAGCGTGTTCTTCTAATGCAAAATGCCTGATTGTTCATTAATTATCATAGGAAATGGGTACACAGTGATTAATGTGTTTGTGATCCTAGTATTGAAAGGTGCAACTAAAATAATTTTATCATAAATCATTTTGGCGCTTATTAAATTGTAGTACATGAATACATCTTCCACAAGTGGCTGAAGGTGTTTTTCCATAATGCAAAACTTAATGATGTCTTCTAATTCTTTAGGAGTGATTAGTGTTGGGCTCAGAATACCTTTACAAGCAAGCAAAATGGCATTTAATGTGTTTTTATGTTCCTGTAATATCATTTCACTTTCTAGAGCAAATGTATTTAAAAACTGTATGTTTTCAACTTATTCAGTTCTTTTGTTACATTCTGATTGACCTGATTTCTAAAATTTTTCCGTTTTTCCATTTGTTTTGCATTTATGACTGTGCCTCTTGCTACTGCCTATTTTTCCAGTCTGTCTATTCTTTCTTTTTCATTATATTTATGATATTTTCAGTCCAACACCATTATATACATACACATATTTAACTCTCTCGGTTTCGTAGATTATATATTTTGTTGACAACATTATCTAGAGCATTTTCATGTCTTATGTTATCTATAACTTTAGTGGATCATGGATTTGATTTTACAACTTTTAGATGATTCCAGTGAACTACTTTCTCCTTTAGATCACTTTAATTAACTACTCTATAATTGTTTAATTTTAACACTTCTAAAACTCCATATGGTCCAGTGAACTTGGGAGAAACCTTTACATTTGGACCTTCTTGAGCATGATTTGTACGTAAATTTGAGTACCTACTCGTACTGTAATGTCTGGTTTAATGGTACTTTTAATATAATACTTGGCATGAGCGTTATGAACCTCTTTTAATTTTGCCCTTGTTTTCATGATTGTCTCGTAAGTACGTCTGGTCTTCCATGCAACATAGTCATCTTAGTTATAAGTATGTCTGGGTGGCGTTGCATCGTCTAACAATGTGTTAGGCATTCTTTTCTGATAACCATATAGCAAATAATGTGGAGATTCTCCTATTGTCTCATTTACAGTATTATTCAATGTGAACTGTACAGTACGTCTTCTAGTGCTAAGTCCCAATCTTCTGTCCGTGGGCTCACTAAAGTTTTCAGGGTATTCTTAATTTTACGATTAGTTCGTTCTACTGTACTGCTCTATTAGAACTTGGCTTATAAGCGGTTATTTGACGCTTATTTATTTCATAAAATTCACATATTTTATTTAAAAGATCACTAGTAAATTCAGCAACATTATCAGAAAGAACTTGTGGACATGAATGCCTTGTGATCATTCTAGATTTAAGAGCTTCTGCTACTGTAGCTGCATCTCTGTTTCTTACTGGTACGATTTCTACATATCTAGTTAGATAGTCTACGACGACTAATATTTGTTTATTTCCTCTAATAGTCCTTGGAAATGGACCTAACGGATTTAATTCTGATGGATATTTTTCAAGTGGAGCTTTAAGATTTACGTTACCTTTATGTTGATTACAGACTATACAGTTTTGTACAAAGTTTTTGGCATCTTCACCACAATTTGGCCAAAAATAATTTCTGGTTATGATTCTGATTGTTTTTTTAAATTCCTGGATGTCCTGCTAACTTATATGAGTGTGTTAGTTCTAAAACTTCTCTGATTAGTGTTTTTGGGATGTATAGACGAGAAGAACCATTCTTCTCTGTTGGCCTTTTATACAACAATCCATTTATTAATTGAAAACCAGGTTTTAAGTTTTCATCTAGTATTAACTGTCCTACAATTTGTCTGATTTCTGCATCTTTTTCTTCTTGTATTTTTACTCATTCTAGATCTAAATCTACTACTTGATAACTAAAACAAAAGGTGGTAATGCAATTTTCTGTTTCTTCTTGAGATCTGAACAATGCATCTGCCAAGGTGTTAAATTTCCCTGGAATATTTCTGAATTCCGGACCAAGTTCTAATACACTAATGAACCATCTATTGAACTTCATGTTGTTGGTAAAGGCTCTCTTCTTGAATAAGTCACAAATGTGTTTGTGATCAGTAAGCACATTAACCTTATGACCTAAAATTTTGTGTCTAAATTTCTTTAGACCCCAATATTAAGCTAAACACTCTCTTTCTGTGATACTATAGTTTCTTTCTGCTAGGTTTAAAACTCTACTAGCATAATAAACTGCCCTCATTCTAGTTTTGGCCTTTTGCAACAATACAGCTCCTAGCCCTGTACTTGAGGCATCAAAAGCTAAGTAAAAGTCTTTGGAAAAATCTGGGTAGATTAAAACAGGATTCCTGGTCATTTAGCTCGTTAGTGTTTGAAAGGCTATTTCTTGTTCATCCTTCCATTCATAATTAACATCCTTATTGGTTAGTTCTGTCAAAGGTTTGGCTATAGTAGCAAACCCATTTATAAAAGGTCTATAATAACCTACCATGCTTTCAAATTAGTGGGAGCTGGGTAATCAATTACTGCCTTTATTTTACCTGCCTGAATGCACAGTCTATCTTCACTAATTACATGACCCAAGTATTCTAAGGACTTCATTAGGAATTGACATTTCTTTCATTTTATTTTTAGTCCTGCAATTCTTAATCTCTCTAGGACCATTTCTAATGTTCTGAGGTGACTTTCTAAGTCTTTGCTAAAAATGATAAGATCGTCCAAGGATACTGCAACATTTTCTATATCTTCTAGAATTTGTAACATTAATCTGACAAATGTTAATGGGGCTGATGTGAGTCCAAATGGTATTACTTCAAACTGTAAATGTTCTTTATGTGTGCTGAAGGCTGTGAATTGTTTCGACTCTTCATCTAGAGGTACTTGCCAATATCCAATAAGCAAATCTAGGGATGAAAATATTTTGGCCCCTCCTAATTGAACTAACATATCTTGAATTACCGGCATCGGCATTCTATCTGGAACTATGTTGGGATTTAACTTCCTGTAATCTATTACAAGCTCCAACTACCATTCTTCTTTGGAACAAGTAACAATGGGGAATTATTTGGAGATTTAGAAGGAATTGCTACTCCACCTCTTTTCATTTCCTGTATCAAATTGTTAACCATGGGTCTCTGGCTTATTGGTAATCTGTAATTAGGAATAAAAAATGGCTTGGCTCCATCATCTAACAAAATTCTATGCTGTAGAACATTTGTTCTTCCTAGTTTATCTCCTATAGCTATTACATTTCTGTATTTCTCTAACACCTGAAGTAACTTGTGTCTATTTTCTGGAAAATCTGTTTCATTTACTTCTTGATTTATTTGAGAGTTTTGGCCATTTATAGAGAAAAATGCTTTTTCTTCTATTGTCAGTAAAGGATTGTTAAATAGGAATCCCTATGCAAAAGACAATGCCTGCGTATAGTGTTAGTCTGTTATCTAAATAGTTTTGGACATAACCTTCGCAGTTATCACCATTCATGTGGACTAGTGAATTATCCACTCTGACAAAATCTGGCAATTCTTCATTCAATAATAGAATATCCTTATCCTTTACATCCTCTTTTGATCTCAAATATATTTTTGTTAAATATTTTGGATACAAAGTTACTGCTCTGTTGGTATAAACTGTACTTTATTATCATCAGCTGTGCTAACACAACATATTTCTTCTTATTCTATGTCTGAAAACTAGCAAAGTTCTGCATCTCCAGTGGTTTCCTCTGTTACTTCTATTATACTGTTTATAGGCTATCTGATTTATTTATTTTATCTAAGAGCAATACTGCATTGAGTATTTTCCCTTCACTTTCACAAGTCATTACGACACTGCTATAGTTATATGTATAGGCGCCTTGATTTTCGCTAGATTCAGTGTTTTGGTCATCACAGTTATTTATATCCGAGTAATTATTTATATCTGAGTATTTATTTATATCTGAGTATATATCATCAATATGTGCACATCTCAACGATTCTGTATTCTGTGATTGTGAGAATTCCTCTTTTTTATCTGTTTCTATTTCATCTTGCTTGTTCTGGTTATTTATCTGCTTTTCCTGTATGTCTGTCTCGCTTGTTGAAACTTTCTCAGACAAACTGATCAGATTTGGGTGAAACTTTTCTTCGTCAAGCGTAAAACATACGCTCTTCTGATCTTCATGTTTCAGGCTAATCTTTCCTTCACTACTATCTAATATTATTCCACACATCTCCTCATTAAATTAAATAAGAACAATACTTGTGCGGGAAAAAATCTGTCTTCTAAAACTAGAAAACTTTCAATAAATTTATGTGACAAAATATCTATTTCTAAGTTCACATTCCCCAGACTTTTAATCTGTTTCCCTGCCACTCCTTTTATTACTCTACTTTGATCCTGAATCTGAGTTTCTGCAATGCCTAAATATCTGGTTAAAGTTACTTTATCAGTTATATTTACAGTACTACCTGTATCAATGAGTACAGTACATGTTTTTCCATTCATTGGAATCTTTACAATAGGCAGATCCTTTCTGTTTATTTCTTCTTCTTTCATGGAAAAGAAGTAGTGGTGTCTTTCATGGAAAACACTACTTCTTGGCTATGTAAATAGGAAAATGTGGATGAACCTTCATTTCCCACTGTAACTGTTTCTCTTTTTTCTCTTTCATCACCTTGAAGAAATTTACTTTCTTTTCTCTGTAAAGGGGTTAATTGTCACTGACTGGCTGATTTATTTATATTTGGGCGACTGTTATTTATCTCTATAATCTCTATTGGCTTCCTTATTACTGAACCAGCAGTTTTTAGTTAAATGCCCGATCTTTTTGCAAACTGCACAGATTTTAGGTTTTCTGCATTCATTAGTGGAATGGTTTGTTTACCCGCAGTTTTCACGTTATTTTTGGTCTAGCTTCTTGAGCTGAATTATTTTCTGGTTTTGAATTATTTGTGTTTGAATATTAACCATTATGATATCTTATGGGTGGACCATTCCTCGATTGATTCTGTCTTCCTTTCTGATTTGGATTCCATTTTTTCCTAGTATTTTGTGCATATTTCCTTTGCAAGGAAGTTTGTCTATTCCCTACTTGTCTGGAATTATCATTATACTTGTTATTTCTTTTATATGAATCATTGGCATTTCTGCCTTTCCTTTCACTTTGTGTTTCTGTTACCCCTACAAATTCCTTAGAAAAATCTATTTCTTTCTTCTGGATTTCTTGACTCATTGATATTAAAGCTGTAAGGCTATCACTTTTAGGATAAATTTTAACTTTCTTGAAAGCTTTCTTTTCTTTTTCTCCGAGTGCGTTATACATTGTTCCAAATGTCAAGTAATTCAAAACATATCTTAAACTAACTAAATCATCTTCTTCATCACCAAAATCATTCTTATTTCCTATGGTGATGTTTGTTTTCTTCAAGTCTTCTATTACATGGTGTGTCGATTCTTCTACATCTGTGTAAAGATTTGCTATGGATTCTCCATCATAATGCTGAGTAAGGAATTTATTAATAATATATAATGCATCACTTTGACTTACTGGTTCCCAGATTGATAAACAATTGCATTTAAATTCAGTGTATGTGGTTATTTTGCTGAATGTAACTGAATTCAAAGTTCTATGTGCATCACCGCTTTCTGAACTAACGAGAAGCAAGGCTTCGTTAATTTTAGTTCTTTCATTTGTTATTCTCCTTGTAGATATGTGACTGTCTGCATCAGCTAGCCGCTGGTTCACAGAATATGATTCTAGCCTGTTTTTATCAGGATTTGAACTTTCAACTCTTCCACAGAATTGGGTGGCTTGTGTAATGATTGCTGCTTGCGCCATTGTTCTAAATTGAAATATGTTAGTATTATTAGTATTACTATTATTATTGCTATTTGTGTTATTAGTGTTAGTATTTTCTTGAGTTAATGATACTCGTGAACTTGGCACTGGAATTTGACTATGTCTAACTGTTGTTGGTCTTAAGTTATAACAGCGATTTCTAATAGTATTCAACAATTCATCAAATGAATCCTGCATATTACAACAGTATTCTAAAAATCATAAAAAAATTATACACAAATACACAACAGTATTCAAAAAATATACCAACAGAAGAATGTTATGTTATGTTATTAAAGATTCCTATCTAAAAAACTTCAAAAAATATAACAAGGTGAAAATTTTCAAGAGAGAATTATAAAAGTTTTATACCTTCTAAGAGAGAGAACAGAAAAAATTTTTTTATACACTCTTACAGAGAAAGAATAAAATAATTTTCCAATCACGACTTACTTATTTCTGTTGTGGTTCAGTTTTAACTGTTTCACTTTTCTTTTCACGACCAACACTGTAGTTCACTGTAAACACGCAGGATTTTGGGTTTTGAATCTTGACTAAAACTCCCCTTTCCTTGTTTTGTCGACCATCAGGGATTCATCTTCTTAGATTTCACCAGCAATGTTGATTTTTAATGGGAATGTTTTGTTGTGCATGTGAAAGTGAAATGCACTCATCTGTTTCAACAGATTGTGTATAGAAATCTGTTTGGGTGTGTTTCGATAGTCACCAACACACGGCGTCATTGTTTTGCCGTTTGACTGGTATGCTTGTGTTGTACTCGTTGTTTTATCTTCAGGGAATAATATTTCTTAGTTGTGGGTTTTCTAAGTGGTAATGTTTATAATTCTTACTTCACTTCGTTCTGTTTTGGCCATTGACGTTTGTAGCAGGAATGTTTTCGTCTATGTTATGATTCACTTTGTCTTCTGTTATTAAATTCTTGAGTGAGCTTGTCGATTCGTATTTCTGACGTTATGAAGTACTTGTATGTGTACTTGTTTGTTCTTTCCAATGCACTTCCTCGGATCCTATTTCGCTGTCACCAAATGTAATGAGGTCTTTTCTTTTTATTGTTTTATTGTTGTAAAGAAGTTTATTATTGCTATCCTTGTAATATTTTGTTGCTTCTTTTTTTAATTAGTTTGATGTTTCCTTTATAGTTGCTTAATCGTTTCTGGCTTTGTTTGTTGTTACTTGTTAAGAGTCTCAAGAAGCTTAGGAAGACACAGTGCAGCTTTCTTACTTCATTAACACACTTAGTTAAATATTACATTATATACAAGTTAAGTGAATTGAAGTATGAGCCTTTCTTTCTTCTCACCTCACTCGACCTCACTCCTCTAAGGCTCTCGGCTCTTTTTTTTTTCTGCTTCTCTATCTCTCTTCTATCTGCTTCCCTCTCTCTTCAAGCTTCCTTCCAGTAGGCGGACCATTGCTTCTGTTCCACCTTGTAGATCCTTAGTGGTTGGAGATTATCTAATGTCCCTTTGGGTGTGATTAATTGACTTGATTCCCTCCTTCGTGGGTGGGACTAATGACGTCACCAGAAGTCTTCAGGTTCTGGCGAAAGTTGAAAGGTCAGCTCACAGGTGAGATGGGTAGGCAGTCTTTAATGGTTGCGCTTAGATTATGCTTAGATTACTCTCGCACCAATGGCTACATACTCATAACACTTCCTGCTTCGTTATTTTCTCTCTCTCTCTCTCTCTCTCTCTCTCTCTCTGTCCATCATTTGTCTATTACTGGTTCTCTCTCATTTCTTTTTCTCTCTTTTATATTTACTCCATTCCTAACTAATATTCTCCTAGCTATCATTACACAATTATTACCCCAAATGTCTTTTGAGACATGTTGTCTCCTATTCTTTTAAATCAGGACATATAAACCTACAAGTGCTAATGGGCCATTGCTTTCTGCACCTTCTGCTTCCACATCCATGATGATGCAGCAATTGTCTTCAGATTATCAAAATGTGATTACAGCCTCTTTTTATTTCAATATTTTCATCCTTAGCCACATTCTATGATTTATAGTATTTAAATCAAGACTTATGGAATAGCCAGGTTGATAATTAGAAGCTGCAGCTTATACTGCCCATTCTTGGCTCATATATCATTCTTTTATGCAGCTGCCTTTAATATATAGGAGTATCAAAATATTTTTATAGCCACTATAACTCCATAATATCATGACATAAAATTTTGGGAAAGCTGTCTGCATGCAAGAGTAATAAATGAGCCAAGAATGGGCAGTAGAAGCTGCAAGCTTCTAATTATCAGCTTGGCTATTCTGTAAGTTTGGATTTAGATACTATAAACCATAAAACCTAGATAAGGATGAAAATATTGTGGTAATTGATTTATTAGTCGTTATCTGGCATCATAGCTGTCTGAGCCATTTATGCTGTATTCTTTATATAGATAAAATTTTAGACTAAATTACATAAAAATCTAAAATATAACTGTTAAAAGACTAATATATACATTTAAAAACTCCTGTAATTTGTATTTTTTCTGAGAATTTTGGCAAGGATGTACCTGCCATATTGACCTCATGCCTGGGAGAGAGGTCTGTTCCTATAATCCCCAATACATCAACAGGACAAGACAACCATTGCAATATGACCAGTCATAGAAAAACTGTTAGGCGTGCTCAGGCAATAAGTAAGCGACAAGGAGCCATTCTCCCATTTAGGTATATTGCCATACTTCCAAGAATATATCTGATTTACAATCTCCCTCGATCAAAAGGTGGGTTTCTGATTCTTAGTTTAAAATCAGTAGATTAGATGGGACAGCTTCTTGGAAATAGCTCGACTGCTGCTCGTTTACTTGTGTGTATGCTTCATTTCCATGTGCACCCATTTTGCAATTATTCTTCTTCACTCAGAAACATGAAGCGATTCTTAAATTCTAATATAAATATTGGATTAATGCAATTAAAAACGCAAAAGCCCATAATACATTCCAAAGCAGAAAAACCGTTAAAGCACCCTCATCTAAAATTGCTATCTTCTCAACAGCACTAGAAATACACACAGCTCTGCTGTAAAAATTAAGGCTGAAACTGGAAGGGCACCCATGTGGTTGAAATTATTACTAAACACTCCAAAACCATTGCCAGAACCGGATTTTGGCCATCTATTAAGACAAAACCCAAACAATGTTCCTCATCTGCAATCTCATATTAAAATTACTGAAACACTTGCAAAAAGCAACGTCAGGTAGTCTCCATGGAAGGGTAAATGAAACCTTGAATGGAATTACCCCACTTCCTGTCATATCAAAGCTATTTTAGGACACTTGACTACAAAACCAAATGGATGAGATTTGGGTGTGCCTCAAAATACATAGAAGAGTTTTCTCTGCTAGCTGTTTTAAATGCAAGAGATTTTGGTAACCCCTTTGACCTTCACCAATATCTAAAGACAGATGATGGGCAGTGAAAGTCCCGAGGCAGTTCTTCAGCATCAATCATAACACTTGGCAAAGGGGAGGACTTTAGGTACCAGTGCTAAGTCTGATACCAGCTTGGTGAACAGAATCAAAATTTTAAAGTGAAATGTTGTTGCTGAGGTGTATAATTCACAACCATAGGAATGTTTTGATAAAATGAGGGATTATACAATTCTAAAACTGTTTGGTGGTTTGTATGGGGTCGAACTTTCAAAATCTTTAGAGCATCGAAAATTTTTTTTGTTTTGCTTTCCAAACTTTCTTTGCAAGGGGAGGTTTCTTTTCATTATTCTTTGTACACCAGTCAGCTGGTGTGTAAACATCAAGCACTTTGGGAGTCCTGGCACAGTACTACCTATTGCCACATTATTTATCTGTTTCTTTGCTTCAATTGGTTCTTCGTGTTTGTTGAAGGATATCCATGCATCCCATTTATTACGAACTTCTTGGAAATTAATTCTAATTTCCTTTACTTTTCCAAATCTTCCAAATTCTTGGGATAATGAGTCATAATCTGTTTGAATTGGGAATCCAATAACATGCAAAATATTCAGTCTCTTTGCACTACTTATTTTTACTAAGGCATTTTTTGGCCCAGTGGGAACAAAAGACAGGGAAGAATTGGAAGAAGCCATCAAAGAAAGAGCCACATCCCAACTGTAAGTCGTCTATCAGCATTGGCTTAGAATGTGTTGAGAGACAGAAAGTTTTAGACCACAAGGATTATTTGCATGAAAGTTATCCCCATAAAACAAAATAGAAAAAAAAAAATCCTGCAAAGAAGAATAAAGAGATACATTTTGAGTTCAGCCAGAGGGAAAAAGTGTTTTCCCAAGTTCAACAATTTCCACGTTGAAGCCATGTGACTTTGTTGCTACATTTTCTCATTAAGAGTTGGGGTTGGGGGTCAGTCTTTGGAGCCAAATTTGAAGCAACAAATTTTTTTCAAGTCTATGATAAAAGCAGCATATGTTGATTCAGGGCTTCTGTTATCACCAATTAACTTTTGTTTATCATTACCTATACTTGTTAGAGGGTGTGAAAGAAAGAGCAGGTAGACAGGTACTGCTAGTTCATTGAGAAAGCAGCCCGCTTATAAAGCGGCATGCGGACGTCAGTACAAAGATATACAAAGACATACAAGTGACCTGAGGTCAATTATTCACTATGCAAAACAAGACAGGTACATACAGATAACGTGACAAATAAAAATAGTAAATTAAACACAAAGTTACTCTGACACATACACAATATACAAGGGCAAAAATAGAAAGGTAATGAATGTACAATTACACAGTAGAAAACGGGAGGTTCTTCACAGAAAACCCGTTTAGCGGGGACTTTACAATACTCTCCCCCAAGATGTAGGTAACGTCTGATCAAGGCTGGGCGGCAGAGAGGGCTGTGGCTCCTCCACGTCAGCTGAGGGGTGCGTTCGACTTTGGTGGGTTGCGTATGGGAGCGGTTGGTTGTTCCTCTGCCTGGGCCCGGAGCCTTCTGGGGGCGCCCACGCGACTTTCTTGTGGGCAGTGTGGGCTGAGTGGGCGACGTCTCCTGTGGGGGTTACTGGGGAGTGCCACCAACGTCCTCCTCCATGATTGTGGGCTTGAGGCAGTCTATTGACACCCAGTCGTCCTTCCCGTGGATGGCCACCTGGAATGCCTTTTTGTTCCTCTCCATCATGAGGAAAGGCCCCCTGTAGGGCCTGGTTAAGGGCAGGCGGGCAGACAGCCTCGTTCCTGACAAAGACATGGGTGGTGGAGGACTGACCGGGAGGCATGAAGGGGGATGTCCTGTCGGTATATGTCCACTGGCAGGGGGCGAACTTCCCAACCCTGTCGCAGAGCCTCTGAGTTGTTAGGTTGTCCCGGTCCTGCATTATGAGTTCGCCCGGGATGATGGGGGGGCTCCCTGTAGACTTTTTCTGCTGCGGATGGGTTGCCGTTGGCTCTGGGGGGGGTCCTCAACCCGAGGAGGACCCAGGTAACTGGTACTTCCAGTTTTCGGCGGTGCAACGAGCCATGAGGGACGCCTTCAGGGACCTGTGGAACCTTTCTACCAATCCATTGGCTGCGGGGTTGTAGGTGGTGGTGCTGTGGTGAGTGGTCCCCAGCAGGCATGCCAGGCCGGTCCTCAGCTCGGACAGAAAAGCTGGGCCCCTGTCCATGGTTATATGGTCCGGGAAACTGAATTGGCTGATCCAGCTGGAGAGGAAGGCCTCAGCGCACGCGCTAGCGGTGGCTTCTTCCATGGGCGTCGCTTTGGGCCACCTGGTGGAGCGGTCGACGACTGTCACAAGGTATCTGGCTCCTCCTGATGGGGGAAGAGGACCCACGACGTCGATGTGGATGTGCCCGAAACATCTTCCCGGCCGAGGAAAGTCGCCCACCCCTAACTCGGTGTGACGTCCTACTTTGCTGGTCTGGCACTGAATGCACTGCCTCGCCCAGCCCGTTGCGTCCTTCTGTATGCTGTGCCAGATGAACTTCTCTGCCATCAGCTTGGCCGTCGTCCTGCCGGAGGGGTGGGACAGTCCGTGGGTGATGTTGAAGACCAGGCGATGGCGGGAGGCGGGCACCAGTGGGTGGGGGTGGCCAGCGCTCACGCGATTCCTGGTCGGTGGCCTGTTCCCGGGCGAAGTCCTCGTAGTCGATCCCGAGCTGCACCGCGTTGATTTCGATTCTCGAGAGGGCGTCCACTACAGGGTTCTTCCTGCCGGGGAGGTACTTGATGGTGCAGGTGAACTCTGCGATGGCCGCGAGATGCCGCTGCTGCCTGGAGGACCATGCATCCCCCAGCTTTGTGAAGGCGTGGACCAGCGGCTGGTGGTCCGTCCAAATTGTAGAGGGCGTACCCTCCAGGACGAACTTGAAGTAGTGTACTGCCTGGTACACCGTGAAGAGTTCCCTGTCAAAGGTGCTGTAGCGGGACTCGGTGGGGCTGAGCTTCTGCTGAAGCAGGCAATGGGCTGAGGGGCTCCGTTGACAACCTGCTCCAGGACGGCCCCACAGGCGACGTTACTGGCGTCCGTTGTTAGCTGGAGGGGGGCATTGGGGTCCAGGTCGGCCAAGGCTGTTGCCTTGGCGAGGGCAGCCTTCATCAGGGAGAAGGCCCACTGCTGGTCGGGGCCCCACACTAAGGACTTCGGATGGCCCTTCAAGATCTCCGTCAGGGGGCCATGGTGTGCACGACCCCGGGGATGAACCTCCTGTAGTAGTTGACCATCCCGAGGAATTCTTGTACGCCCTTGACAGAGGTAGGGGTGGGGAACCGGACCACGGCCTCGACCTTCGATGCAAGTGGGCAGACACCTCCTGGGGATATCTCGTGGCCAAGGAAGTCGACTCTTTCGACGCCGAAGGTGCACTTGTCAAACCTGATGACGTGGCCGTTCTCCTGCAGGCGCTGCAGGACCTTCCGGATGTGCCGCAGGTGTTCTTTGTGGGATCTGGAAAAAATTAGGATTTTATCGACGTAGCAGACACAGAAGTTCAGGTCCCCCAGGATGCTGTCCATCAGTCTCTGGAAAGTCGCCCCTGCGTTCCTCAGGCCGAAGGTGGAGAAGGCGAAGACGTAGGACCCAAAGGGCGTGATGATAGTGGTTTTGGAAATGTCTTCGGGAGCTACTGGTACCTGAAAACAGGACTTTAACAGATCTAATTTTGAAAATATTTTGGCCCCGTGGAAAGAGGCTGTGAGGTCTTGCATGTTTGGGACAGGGTAGTGGTCTGGTTCTGTAGCGAGGTTGAGCTAACTGTAGTTGCTGCAGGGTCTCCAGGAGCCGTCCAGTTTCTGCACCATGTGGAGGGGAGAGGCCCAAGGGCTGGGGGCCTTTCTGCATATGGCCATACGCTCCATGTCGGCGAAAGCATTCTTGGTCACCTGAAGGCGCTGAGGGGAAGCCTCCAGTACTTTGCATGTGTCGGGGGCCCCTCATCTTGATGTGGTGGTAAATTCCGTGTTTGGTGGGGGTTCCAGGCACCTGACGAAGTTCGGGCTTGAACACCTCAGGGAATTCCTTCAGGAGGGAGGTGTACTGGTGGGGAGCAACGGAACATACTGTGGGACCGATGGGGCCTGGCACCAGGGACAGGGACTGACAGGACTTGGTATCCAGCAGGCGTTTGCGGCCGACGTAGACCGCCAGTCCAAAGTGGGCCAGGAAGTCCGCACCCAAGAGTGGGGTCCTCACATTCGCGACGATGAAGTTCCACTTGTATCTCTGGCCCAGGATGGAGACCGACAGGAGCTTGGTGCCGTAGGAGGAGATGGGGGAACCTTTGGCGACCGTCAGGGAGGCAGGCAGGTCTGGTGGGCTTTTGCAGTCCTCTCTGGAAGGCGGGAACACTGACCGCACGGCTCCCGTGTCGATCAGCATCATCCTGCCTGAGACGGTGTTGCGGACGTAGAACCCTAGTGGTGCAGGGCTCCTGGGCGTTTTGGGTGCTGATGCCATGGCAGCCTGTGAGGGTGGACGCTGCTTCGCCCGTTTTTTGGATGGGCGAAAAGGCATGGGGCTTTGCAATTCTGAGCGTCTTTGCTGAACCTCCAATGGTAGTAGCAAAGCCCCAGCCTTTCTTTATTTTGGTGATAGGGTGGCCGCCTCCTGGCGACGATGTTGATCTCCGCGTTGGGTTCCTCCGGCTGGAAGCAGTTGATGGGGTGTGCAGGCGTGGATGCATGCTTTGCCGCCCTCGTGGAGTCGGTTAGGTGCTGCGCCTTTCTGATGAGATCCTCCACCGGCAGGGCGTAGGGCTCCTCAATTTGACCCCGAACCTCTGGGAGGAGCTGCAGCAGGAGGATCTCCCTCGACAGGTTGATCTCCTTGTGCCTGCCGCTGCTGTCCATCTCGGGGAGGAGGAGGAAATCCTGGAGGGAGTGCCACGTCTCCAGGAGGTTTGTGTCCTGCCAGGGGTTGATGGCGAGGTCGAGCGCGCAGGTGGCTCTCTCAGAGACCAGCAGGGAGCATGTCTCGGCAAGGGAGGCCTTCAGGTGCTGGTAGGTGGCAGGGCTGTCACCCATGGGGCAAGTTGATGTCACCCATGGGGCGTTGATCACTGTCTGCCTGCAGCACCTCGTCAGTCAGGCCTGCCACCCTGAACTGCCCCTCGACCCTGTAGAGCCATGATGCTGGGTTGTGATGCGTGAACGGCGGCAGCTTTATGGTGAGGGTGGCCTTCAGTTGATCTGTCGGGAGGGGCATCGCGCGAGGAGCGGGTACTGGCGTGGAGGAGCGCATGGGTTTTGGCGTGGGGAAGGGTGCGAGTGGGGGTTGCGCAAGGGAGATATCTGTCTCTGAGAAGTTTGCGGTTATTTGTATGTGGCAAGGAATGTCCATGTCCATGCTTATTTCCACGCTGTCACCTGGAGTGTGAGTTAACACTTGCGTCAATACATGCTTGGGGGCGTGCCGTGTGGGTCCACTAATGACACTGGTGATTTGCCGACGAGGGTCGGTAACGCCCGAACGCTTTGTTAGAGCGCCGTAGTTAGTCCGTTAGGAGCGTGGGGTGATTCATGGGGCCAAGACTAAGTCACCGTTTGGGTCTGTTAATGACTTCGGGAACCACTCCGGGGGTCACCACTGTGAGAGGGTGCGAAAGAAAGAGCAGGTAGCTAGTTTATTGAGAAAGCAGCCTACTTACAAAGCGGCATGTGGACATCAGTACAAAGACATACAAAGACATACAAGTGACCCGAGGTCAATTAATCACTATGCAAAACAAGACAGGTACATACAGATAACGTGACAAATAAAAATGGTAAATTAAAAACAAAGATACTCTGACACATACACAATATACAAGGGCAAAAATGGATAAGTAATGAATGTACAATTGCATAGTAAAAATAGGGCTGATTACCCTGACCAAGGGTCAGGCGAAAAGGCACCATAGAAAACGGGAGGTTCTTCACAGAAAACCCGTTTAGCGGGGACTTTATATACTAACATAGCTTGTGTCTGCAATAACTAGAACATTCTGTGCAAAATTAAGTCTAGGGCAAATATTTGAATATGGGGACTGCTACCTTTCCGGTAAAAAAGATGACCTTTTGAATAGACAATAGTTTCTGACACAGGAAAAACATATTTTTGGTAACCGCTGCGAGTGCTCAAATTGGCTATCCTTATGGTCCCACAAGGGGCTCCATCAGACAGACCAGCCAATATCAAAGAATTCTCTTATAGTTGATCTTGGCCAAAATAGTGCCTGTTGAAACAGTAATAAGGAATAAATGGACTCAAGGCAGGAGAGGCATTACCTGTCTTTCCATTCACTCTTCTCACACAAATGTGACAGTGTGTGAATCTACCTTGTCCACTAACTTATCGCCCGGTCTGTGAAAGAAAGCACATATCATAAATTTCCATGCCTTTTTGTCAGGGAAAGCAGGTGGTTTTGAGGACTCACTGCAGATGCCAAAGACAGGTTTTTCCTACATCAAAACCTGTTTTTTGATGGTGCAGCTAATATTCACCCTAAAAGGAGTGTATAAAGCAAACTGACAGGTGGCAAAATGGCCTAGCTCCCTCATTAAGGAATCCCAATGACCCAGAGTGATTCCAAACTTCTTTTACCCAGGATTCCCATTTTTAATTAATAATGAAGGATGGGGAAGAACCTTTATATGTGTTACATATATGGCTGTAGTCTTAATTATGTTCAGATGGGATGCAGGATAAGCACTCCACCCAGGCAAAGTGTAAAAAAGGACCATCTCAGAATGTAGCCATGACATCCAGGTACATGAAGTGACCTGAATGGGTGTAATGATTTATCGGTAATATTGAGTTCCCACAGAAAAATAGGGGATTTCCTCTTCAACAGGTCCTCATTCATGGCCAAGAATGATTGGCCATGGGACAATAGCAAAAGACAGCTAGTGGTCCAAGTGATAAAGCATTCTGTCTAAGAGAGCTGAGTTCACTGATCCTGGCTTCTGACACTGAGGCAATCAAGAAAAGTGCCTTCTGGAGCATATGGGTTGTGTTCGTATTGGGACCAATAAGGAGAAAACAGGAGCTGCAGAACCTTGGCCAAGAACAAGAAAACAGGACCCTTTACAAGAGCAGGTCTTTGCAGTGTAAAGGACCATAGGGTGGAGCTAAAGACTTTAGTATTGGAGTTTATGTCAATTTCATAGAGCAATGGCTCTGACAGCACAGCCTTGTACCTTATGGTAGTGGCAAGGTGCATGTCCTCAAACAGGTGGATCAGAGAAAATTATAGAACCATTTGGGTCATATTTCAACCCAGCTATCTGTATGGAGGTAATTCAACACACTTGCCAACAGACTGGTATTGTGTAATGATGTAAAGAAAGATTAAATAGGGAAGCATAAGAAAAAAATAAAGAGAGAGAGAGAGAGAGAGAGAGAGAGAGAGAGAGAGAGAGAGTTGAGCCCTGGTTGTTATGCATTACCGAGGCTAGATATGTCAAGCAAGCTAAAAACAGGAAATCGTCTCACACAAGCTCAAAACAGTGAGCGAGTGTATCGCACCCAGGGCCATACAACAGTTCATAAAATCTTGAACCTGTGCCCTTGCGACTGAGCTGACCAAGCACCTCATCAAGAGTTAACATTCCAGCCATATCTATAACCCCACCTTCAATAGGAGGCGTTTACAAGAAATTCCATGAAAAGGGGCCGGACAAAGTGAAGTAGTTCACCATTTCTCCAATCAGACATTATAGGGAGGTGCTAGTAACTAGTAACACCTCCTCCTGGGGTCATTTCCAATCAAATCCTCTAAGGAGAGATTTTAACAACAACCACAACTGTCCTTCCCAATCAAGCTGTTTGAGGGGAGACCTTACAGATAAAATCTTCTAATCTGCAAAGTAACAATGTTCTGTATATTCACTAGTTTCTTCAGTTACTGCTATTACATTATTTATATTTACTTTATTTATTTTATTTAATAACAATACTTCATTTAGTCATTTCCCTTCATTATCACAACTTATTACTACATTGCTATAGCTATCAGTATTTATCTTTGTATATTTATCAGTATAGGCGCCTTGTTTTTCGTTATATTCAGAATCTCAGTGATCACCATTATTTGTATCTGGGTCATTTCTTTCTTCGAAGTATGTAGTTTCTTGATGTGCACATCTTGATTCTCTATTCTGCAATTGTGGGAATTCCTCTTTTTTTTATCTTTTTCTATTCTATCTTGATTATTCTCTTGATGGTACTGTATTTTATGTGTCTTTCTCGCTTGCCGAAGACGTCTCGGACAAATTGACCAGATTTGGGTGAAACTTTTCTTCTGCAAGCGTAAAGCATACGTTCCTTTGATTATCCTGTTTCAGGCTAATCCTTCCTTCTCTGCAGTCCAGGATGATTCCACATCTCTTCATTAGGTTAAATGAGAACAATACTTGTGCGGGGAAAATTTATCTTCTAGAACTAGAAAACTTTCAACAGATTTATGTGACGAAATGTCTATTTCTAAGTTCACATTTCCTAAACTTTTAATCTGTCTACCCGCTACTCCTTTTACCATTCTGCTTTGACCCTGAATTAGTGTTTCTTTAACGCCTAAGTATCTGGTTAAAGTGTGTTTATCTATTATGTTTACAGTACTACCTGAATCCATGCGTACAATACATATCTTTCCATTTATGGGAACTTTAATGATAGGTAAATCCTTTCTGTTATTTCTTCTTCTCTCATGGAAAATACTACTTCTTTACTCTGCAAATATGAAAACGTGGATGAACCTTCACTTCCCCTTTTTGCTAATTCTTTTGTTTTTATATTATCTTCTTGAAGGGACTTTCTTGTTGTCTTATGTGTAGGGATAATTTGTCATTGACTTGAAGACTTATTTGAGGTTGGGTGATTGCTGCTTAATTCAATTACTTCTTTATTGTTTTCTTTGAACAAGCAATTCCTGGTTAAATGCCCTACCTTCTTGCAAATCGTGCAGTTCCTAGGCCTTCTGCACTCGTTTGTAGATTGATTGGTATACCCACAGTTTTCACAGGCTGTCTTTGGTCTTGCTCCTTAAGCGGAATAGTTCACTTGGGTTGAATTATTTGTGTTTGAGTGTTGACCATATTTATTTTATAAGGTTTGAGAGGAACACCCTTTGTTTGATTCTGTCTTCCTTTCTGGTTTGGATTCCATTTTCTTTTAGTATTTTGGGCATATTTTCCTTGAAAGGTAGTTTGTCTATTCCCTACTTGTATGGAATTATCATAGATCTTATTATTCATTCTAAGGGTAGGATTATTATTTCTGCCTTTCCTTTCATTGTGTGTTTCTGTTGTTCCTACAAATTCTTTGGAGAGATTTATCTTTTTCTTTTGTATTTCTTCTCTCATTGTTTTCAATGTTTGAAGGCTGTCTTTCTTTGGATCAATTTTTATTTTCCTGAAAGCCTTCTTTTCATCTTCTCCAACGGCATTATATATTGTTCCAAATGACAAGTAATTCAAAACATGTCTTAGATCAACTAAATTATTGTCATTATCACCAAACTGTGTCTTATCTCCTATGGTGATGCCTGTTTTCTTTAAGTCTTCTGTTATTTTATCTATTGCATTCTCAATACTTGCGTACAGATTAGCTATTGCTTCATATTGCGGGTTAAGGAATCTGGTAATGTTATATAAACTGTCAGTCTTATTTACTGGTTTCCACAGTAATAAACAAATTTCTTTAAATTCCGCATAGTTATTAAGTTTGCTAAAACTCGTGGAATTCAGTTTTGTGGGTGTCACCATGTTCTGAACTTACGAGAATCAAGGCTTCATTTATTTTAGCTCTTACATCTGTTATTCCCCCTGGAGATATGCGACTATCTGCATCTGAGAGCCAATGATTTACTGTATAAGATTCAAGTTGACTTTTGTCAAGATTTGAATCATCCACCTGCCCACAGAAGTGTGTGGCTGTTGTTATTACAGTTGCTTGATTCATGTTGCGATATTGGAAGGTGCAAGTATTATTAGCATTGTTATTATTATTATTACTGTTAGTATTATTAGAATTATTAACACTAATTTGGTTCTGTTTATATGTATTATTACTGTTAGTATTTTCTTTGCATTAAAGTTGAGTGGGAAACTAGTCTTGGAATTCGGCTTCGTCTGAGTGTCGGAGGTCTTAAATTGTACGGCGAATGGCTAACTGTGTTCAGTAATTCGTCAAAGACTCTGCATTTTACAATAAAATTATTCAAATTGAGCACACCACTTCATGTATACATATAAAAAAATGTTACACTATGCACACAGTACCATAAAACAAAAGAAACTATCAAAACATAATAGTAAAAAAAATTTTAATTGTTAAATGGAGTTCAAGTGCACAAGTAAAATAAATTCCTCAAAAGTAATTATTCCAATACACACAAAAAAAAATCTGTGAAATTGGGCATCATATCATCAAGAAAAAAAAATATCCATCACAATGAGCACACAAATTTGCATATAATTACTCAAAATATTTATTACCATCCGAATGAGAAAAATAAGAATTCCCTTTCTAAATTATTTACCAAACAAATAATTATCATAGAGAGAGAGTAATAAATGTAATTACGCTTACAAAAAAAATTTAATTCACGAGAGAGAGAGTTTCCTTAATTTTCAATCTGATAAAGAGAGGTTAAATAATCTTTACTCTAGTATATATAAATCTAAAAATTCTTCACTTCTTTACACATCTAAAGAGAGAGAACAGTAAGTCTCACTTTCTCGATAACTTACAGGTTGTTGTTATTATGGAATTCTTTTGTAGTCGCCTTCGTAGTTTGTTGAAATACATTCTGCGTTGTATCTGTTACACTCGTGGTGATAGTTTGTTAAACACGCTTGCTGCCTGTTGTTGCTCAACGATGTGCTGGCTCACTGTTTTGTGGTTAATTGCGCTATGTGTTTTGCTTCTCCGTTGTGCACCATTACAGTTTATGTTCACTTCTGTTTAATGCTTTACTGCAGGATTTAATTTCTTCATGTAAGTCTTGCTTGCCGTCGTAAAATCCAAGTTCGTTTTGTAGATTTTTGTTTCACTGTCACTTAAGTAATTGCACTGATATTTCTGTTAATGTCTGTTTGTTTCGTCTCGCCTTCTGGATCCTATATCACTGCCACCAAATTTATGTCGCGTTTTTATCATAGTATTTGGCATGAATTTTGTGAAATTCGTTAAATCTAGTCTTTGTTTCATAAGTACGTCTAGTTTTCCATGCAATATAGTCATCATAATTATAAATATGTCTGGGTGGTGTTGCATCATCTAGTAAGGTATTAGGTAATCTCTTTTGGTAACTGTACAATAAGTAGTGTGGTGATTCTCCTATTGTCTCATTTATAGTATTGTTTATAGTAAACTGTACATCTTCCAAAGCTAAATCCCAGTCTTCTGTATTAGGTTTAACTAAAGTTTTCAGGATATCCTTTATTTTACGATTTGTTCTTTCTACTGCTCCATCTGAACTTGGTTCATATGCTGTTATTTGACATTTATTCATCTCGTAAAATTCACCTAATTTTCTTAAAAGCTCACTAGTAAATTCAGCCGCATTATCAGAAAGAAGAGCTTGCGGACATGAATGTCTAGTGATAATTCTACATTTAAAAGCTTCTGCTACTGTAATTGCATCTCTATTTCTTACTGGTACAATTTCTACATATCTGGTTAGATAGTCTAGAAAGACTAGTATCTGTTTATTCCCTCTAATAGTGGTAGGAAATGGACCTGAAAAAATCCATACTAACGATCTGGAATGGATTTAATTCTGATGGATATTTTTCAAGTGGAGCCTTTAGATTTATGTTACCCTTATTTCTGTTACAAACTACACAGTTCTGTACAAAGTTTTTGGTATCTTCACTACAATGTGGCCAAAAATAATTTCTTGTTATGATTCTGCTTGTCTTTTTAATTCCTGGATGTCCTGCTAACTTATATGAGTGGGTTAGTTCTAAAACTTCTCTGATTAGTGTTTTTGGGATGTATAGACGAGAAGAACCATTCTTCTCTGTTGGTCTTTTATACAACAAACCATTTATTAATACGAAATCAAGTTTTAAAGATTCATCTGTCATTAACTGTCCTATTATCTGTCTGATTTCTGTGTCATTTTCTTGTTGTATTTTTACTCTTTCTAAGTCCAAGTCTACTACTTGACAGCTAAAACAAAAGGTATTAGTGATAATGCATTTCTCTGTTTCTTCTTGTGATCTGGATAATGCATCTGCTAGGGTATTAAATTTCCCTGGGATATATCTGAATTCTGGAGCAAATTCCAACGCACTAATGAACCATCTATTGAACTTCAAGTTATTTGTAAAAGTTCTCTTTTTAAACAAATCACAAATGGGTTTGTGATCAGTAAGTACATTGACTTTATGACCTAGAAGTGTGTGCCTAAATTTCTTTAATCCCCAGTATAGACTATTGGCATAATATACTGCCCTCATTCTAGTTTTGTCTTTTTGTAGTAATACAGCTCCTAGCCCTGTACTTGAGGCATCACAGGCCTTGTAAAAGTCTTTGGAGAAATCTGGGTAGACTAATACAGGATATCCTGTATTAGTCTTTAGCATTTGGAAGGCTGTCTCTTGCTCTTTATTCCATTCATATTTGACATCCTTCTTTGTTAATTCTGTTAATGGTTTGACTATTGTAGCAAAACCCTTAATGAAAGGTTTATAGTAACCTTCCATTCCTAGGAATCGTCTCAATGCTTTCAAATTTGTGGGAGTTGGATATTCTCTCTCTCTCTCTCTCTCTCTCTCTCTCTCTCTCTCTCTCTCTCTCTTATCTCTTCTCTCTCTCTTTTTATTATTTTTCTTATGCTTCCCTATTTAATCTTTCTTTGCATCATTACAATTGCTGGATAGATGAAGTCTGTAGTTTCTGCCCCAGGTATCTAGCAATGTTTGATGCATGATTTTCCCAGAAGATTAGGTTTATAGAATCCACATGTGAAGGTCACAGCTCAGTAAGAGATATACATAGACATCTTTCCCTCTTATTGTCCATGATAGAACAATAGACGGCTATGAAATTACTATATATGGCCAATTTGGGGCAACTAGGCAGACAATTCCATAGAAAGTTAAGCGATTGTTCAACACCTTCAAAAATCTGGAACAATGGAGGAGATAAGTAGACTGCCCTCCAAGTTTGCCAGTCCTGTGAGAAAGTGTCTCTTCTTACTGTTTGAATGTCGATGTTTATAGTTCTTTCCTTTGGAAAGTCTTAACTCTGATAAGCAGATAACCAACTGTTATGTAGTCAGGCATAATTTTGGAGAAGGCCAGTAAGAATGAGTTGTTGCTCCACCTAGTATCTTAACTGAATAATATGAGGAGGGCATTTATTTAAAACATCTTCAGAGAAATCACAAAGGTGTTTGCTGAACACTAACCCCCCACCCTCCTTTTTTTGGCATTAAAGGACCTATGAGGGGTAAATAGTTGAATCTTTCCATCTGGAGAAAGTTTGAAGTCAGTCAGTAAAGCTACCCATTACCAGCCTTGACAAGACTGATCATATCATAGGACTTAATATTCTAACGAGGGATGTTTCCAATCGTTTGGAGATATTCAGAGAACTTCATGAAGGTTGACAATCCTTCTCTGTATGAAGCAACATCACTAGTTTTGTGAAAAAAATCATATATCTCTTCCAGGACATTACAAAAATCAATTATCTTAACATTGCTCTCAAAATCTACTTTTTACATTAAAGTAAATGAAAAATTGATTGGCAGCAGCACTGCCTGCAAAAGTAATATAAGCTTTGTACGATATGTTTTGATAATGTGCTGCCAACTGATAAGGAGTGGCAACCTGTAACACTACTGCAAGTCAGTCAGCTCTCTGTTCTCTTACAATAAACATCACTATAGAATGTCATCTCATTGCAAACCCAACATGGCGCAGTGAGTTTTCAAGCCAAGTCATGCCCCTGATACGTTGACCACCCCAGGCCACACTGAGGCGTGCCCCTCCTGCAATGTCCAGAGCCTTGTTACGGGCCATGTTGCAGGCACAGACGTTAATTGCAGATCAGCAACACACCACCTGTTCCCTTCAGGACGCCCTTCCCAGTTCTGGATCACGTGCTGGCAAAGTCCCTGTCTCTGCTGCCCCAGAGAAATGTGATACTGTGATGTCCTCAGCAGCGTTCAGGTCCTGGAGATGTTCGATGATATGCTGGATTCACCTTAACAAGTTTCCACCGCAGGATGTTGTCCTGCACATTATGCTCAACTGTGTTCCGGCACTGCAACATGCACTGGACGCTTGGTACTCGGATGTCAAATGGAATGCCCTTACCCCAGACACAGCTCTGGATGCCATCGGAAACACTGTGTTGCGGTCGTCGAATCAGGCAGGACAGTGGTCAGAATTTTTTGCTCTCGCCAAGGGTGTAAGGAGTCCATGAGCAATTATTTCTCAAGGTGCGCTCAAAAAGTCACCAAATGTGATTTTCAGTGTCTCAAATGTGGGGAGTGTTTAGCTGAATACATGCTACTATGTAAAATAATTGTAGGTCTTAGTGATCCTGTGTTAAAAAGGCATGTTTTTCAAACATGTGTGACATTTAAAAGTGTAGACGCCCTTCAGGCTTTGTGTAGTACTTTTGAAGCTGCACGCCAAGACGTTGAAAGTGTCCCACGTGTCGTTGCACGGGAGTCAGCCGGCGCTTCAAGTGATGACGTAGAGCCAGACACTGCAGTATTGCTTAGCAATTCAGATGCGAAGGAATGCTGGAATTGTGGGGAACGTCATTCCCCTGGTCAAGCATCGTGCCCAGCAAAAGGTATGACATGTCATGGGTGCCAAAAGGTAGGGCACTTCCAGAAATGCTGCAGGAGTGTGAAGAAGGCGCTGCTTGCCTTACTTGTGGTGATCATTGCAGAGACTCACCTCTCCCCCTCTCCAACAATCAAGGTTTGTGTCCCCCAGGGGAGGGGGAGGTCAGTGTCCACATTTGCCGTAGCAGACACAGGAGCACAGATCTGCTTTGCCAGACTCATAATGCTTTCAAGCCTGCACATAAAACCCCTGGAATTGCAACCTTGCACGGGTCTGAGGGACATAGCTAATCTTCAAGTGATATGCCTTGGATCAACAGCATGCTCCATTGAAATAGGTGGGCGACACACAAAGCAGGAAGTTTACTTTGTACCTACAGCCAAGAACTTCCAATGCCTCAATGCCCACTGTCTTTGTGAGACCCATCATACACCGGCACCCTTTGACATGGTTCCAAGCATTCCAGTACACACATATAAGACTACAACAGACGCCCACTGAGGTTTCTACCAAGTGGAGTTGGACGAGGATAGCCACCCACTCACGACCTTCATTACCCCATGGGGGCGGTATTGTTACCATAGAACACCCATGAGTCATTGTTCAGCTTCCGACGCTTACACAAAAAGGTTTGATGACACCCTGCAAGATATCACCAGAAAGCATAAATGCATCAACGACACTTTGCTATACGATTACAGCATCAAAGAGGCATTTTGGCATGTGTATGAATTCCTGTTAACTTGTGCCTCCGCAGGGATCACACTCAAACCCAAGAAGTTCAAATTCTGCAAGAAAGAGGTTACCTTCGTTGGATACCACTTGGGATAGGAGGCATACAAACCCGCAGATGAACATCTAGACGCCATTTGTAGCTTCTATATGCCAGAGAAGCCCTCCATCACTGACATTAGGTCATGGTTCGGATTCGTGAATCAGTTAGCCCCCTTCCTGGCAATGGCTCCCATCATGGAGCCCTTCAGGGACCTCCTCAGGAAACCCACCAGAAAAAACATATTTTGGGATAGTCAGCTATGCAGCAAACTCCAGCAGGCACAGGTCATCTGTCAACTAGCCAAGGCCAGCTTGGCATATTATAACAAGACATGCCCTACGATAATCATGACAAGTTGGAGCAAGGAGGGCATTGGTTTTGCCATCCTCCAGCAGCATTGTGCCTGTCAGTCAGCTGACAGCCCATTTTGTTGCAAGGGTGGCTGGCATCTCGCCCTAAGCGGCAGTCGACACCTCACCCCCGCTGAGGCAGGGTATGCCCCCATAGAAGGAGAAGCCCTTGCAGTCACCTGGTGCTTGCGGAAGGCCAGGTTGTTCCTACTTGGGTGCCCTAATCTCACCATCATCACGGACCACCACCCACTTGTCAAACTGCTGGGTGATAGGGCCCTTAAGGATGTCATCAATCCAAGGTTGTTCAACCTGAAGGAGAAGACACTCCAATTCAGGTTCCACATTAAATACCTACCCGGAAAAAGGAACACAGCAGCGGATTTTCTCTCAAACTACCCAGCTATGAGATCATCCCACGATGCCTCTGACGCGGACTTGGAGGACAACATTCAAGTGGCAGTACCATGAGCAACCATGGCCGCCTTGGAACAGGACACCATCGAACTGGATGAAGACTGCATCAGGAGCGCTGCATCCAATGACCCAGTGTATCAGCTTTTGCTAGCCAGACTTGCAGCAGGCGACTGGCCCCAACAGAAGTCACAAGAAGTCGCCTGCCTTTGTCCCTTCTTCAGCGTCCGGGATCGGCTAGCCATCAACCAGGATCTGGTAACATATTCTGTGGAACAAGGATACATACATCTGGTTATCACTGAAGATTTATGTCTTCAAGTAGCCACCAATTTACACGCAGGACACCAGGGCCTTGACTCTATGCTTAGAAGGGCCAGACAGTCAGTATACTGGCCAGGAATAGAAGGAGACCTTCAGCACTGCCATGCCCAATGCACCTCGTGATGAACACGCTCCTTCAGTGCCCCCTGCAGAATACCCCTTCCAGCAGGTTGTCGCAGATATGTTTCAGATAGAAGGCAACTTATACATGGTATATGCAGACAGACTAACTGGTTGGCTAGAAGTAGCTCACTTCCCCAAAGGTGCCATGACTAACAAAGTAAGCAATCACCTTCAAACCTATTTTTCTTGACAGACAGAGGTACAAACTTAGCCAGCGAAGAAATGGAGGCCTTCTTCAGGAGATGGGGAGTCAAGGTCCGTCTGTCGTCAGCCCAGTACCCCCAGTCTAATGGCAGGGCAGAAGCAGCTGCCAAATTGGTGAAGAGGCTTCTCTGAGAAAACAAGTCAAAAGGTGGCGCCTCGAGTCAGACAAGATGGCCCTGGTGATACTCCAGTATCTCAACACACCCCTCAGGGAGATCAACAAGTCGCCATCTCAGCTCGAAAAGGGTCGCCAACTGTGTGATGTAGTACCTACAGCTATAAGACACCTGTTGTAGACAGATACTGGAGACAAATGATACATCAAAGGGAACTGCAAATGGCAAAATTGCAGGAGACTATGCATACCCTTGACACTACCAGGAGACTGCTACCCATCAAAGCAGGTACCCATGTATACATATAGAACCAAGATACTAAACACTGGGACAGAACGGGCATAAGATCAGAAACCAGGCGCCACCGTCAGTACACAGTTAAGCTCAGTGGGAGCAGTAGGCTCTCAAAAAAGAATGGATGGCACTTGAGAGTCAATGCTCCACCCCCTAGCACACCCGTGTCCCAGCCTGGCACCTCCGCGAGTCCTGCACCCTTAGAGCCAGTCACACACTCCCATCAGAGCCCAGTGTTGTTAGTAGGCTTAGAAGGGCTGCCGGTAAACCCAAGTTGCTCAAAGATTTCCTGTGATGCTAGTATTAATTATTTCTTACATGCATTATGTGCAATTATGTCAAGCGTGAATCTTATATTTTGTATATAAATTTATATTTACTTGTATTTACTTTATTGCCATTGAACATTGTACTGTATTGCAGTGTATGTAACTGTATGCTATGATGTTGAAAAGTTACTTAACTCTTCTACTTTTTTTCTATAATTATAGTGTGACATTTACCCCTTTAATTTTCACGATGTATAATCTTGTGGGGGGATGTATGATATGTTTTGATAATGTGCTGCCAACTGATAAGGAGCGGCAGCCTGCAACGCTACTGTGAGTCAGTCAGCTCTCTGTTCTCTTACAATAAACATCACTATAGAATGTCATCTCATTGCAAACCCAACAAGCTTCAAATTAGTTAAGGTTTCATGCTATTAAATAACACTTCATAATTTAATAATTTTGGAATAAGTGTGGAGTACAATACAGGCTTATTTTCATTTACACCACCAATATTCTTATTACTCTTACATCCTAGTGATTCTGTTTTGTGGTAGTCAGTAAGAGAATCTGTATTAGAGGCAGCTGAAGGCAGTGTACAGGTCGTCAGTAGTGCCACAGAGGAGTAAGCATATTCATGGGAGGGATATTCATTTATCAAACTGATCCTTAAAAATTGCTGTCAAAAATAGTGTAAATGATAACTGGTTGAGAATAATAAAATACCTTTAGTTCTTCAAGAAATTCACATTCTCTATCCATTAGTCTGGTATCTAGATTTTTGGCATACATGCCAAGCATTGGGGCAACTAAGGCCATTCAACACTTAGAATCTAATATTAATAAAGCTAAAATTCATAAAAACTGTAAATTAAGATAAAAAATGTAAAAAAATATACAGTACATAGTCTTTAATAGGAATTATTTAAACAATCTGTATAATCCGATAAAAAGTTAAATTCTGAAATAAAAGTTAATTTTCTTTAAAAACAACACTAGTTTACTGATATCACAGTTATTATCAAGTACCTCACTCATGGACCTGCCATATAGTGAGGTAGTTCTCCTTTCTTGGGTAAAAACTGGACAGTCAGTAAATAAATGCTTTACTGTTAAAACTTCTTACAAGAACCGCAGATTGGGGCCTGTCTCCCTTCTCCACTTTGCACTAAGTATCTGTGTGTAGCATGCATATGTCCTATACACAGCCTTGTTAAAATAATGCTAGTCCTCTGATCTGGATGATTGGACAATGCCATCTCTTAACTGAAGGTCGAATGGCCTTTAACTTTATATTACCAGTTATCCCAACTAATTTGGCACTTCCTACTTATATAAAGATGAGTAATTTGCTTAAAATCAGAGTATGGGAAGCTTATGAGTGCCTGATTATGTAATCTTATCGATTCTTTAGCTGCCTCATCAGCTCTCTCATTCCCATCTATACCCACATGAGCAGGTACCCAACAAAAGCTCACCCTAATACGCTTGTGGAAGTACAGGAGGGCCAGCTATTCCTGTACTTCTTATACTAGGTGTGAGAAGGGCATCTACAGTTTTAATGAGGATAAAAGACTGCTCAAGTTGGAGTGTATGATAAAACTTTCATCAATCTTTCCTTTATTATTAAATAAATATTTTACAGCTTCAAGAACGGCATATAATTCAGCAGTGAATATCAAGCAAGAAGGGGGTAATTTCTTCTTGATTACATTATTTCCTACTATTACTGCATCCTCCGACTTAGAGCCATCAGTATATATGCTCTGCCCTCTGTGTTGGAGGGAATGCTAAAGAAATTCCCTCCTAAATTCTTCACTGGAAATTTGTGTCTTCCCTCCCACAACTGGGCACATTTCAATAGGTGATTGCACCCACCAAGGTGGAGATTTAGGGTATGCAATCTGTGCTATTGGTGTTGTCAATATGCCAACATCTCTATTTTCTCTTTCAAGTCTTACCGCCGGAGGTTTGGGTAGTTGGTGTCTACTTGCTGCCTGATTCACTGAGGCTTTCACATGCACATAATTTGGACTGCTTTTAGAGGTTGAGGATTTGGGTATGTACCTTAAGCTTAGTTCTTCCCTGTGGATTGAACGAGGGGGTAAGCCAGAGTCTACATCTGTACCTTGCAACAGGGAAAGTACTGTATGGCCCTGTACATATCCATAGTCCCAAGTTATGCTACATACATCTAATTTTTCTAAGTTAGTTTTACAGGAAGATCCATAAATTTGACAGGTATAATCCATCTTGCTTAAGCTTATAGATATGACGTTTTTATAATAAAGTTATATATATGCTTACCCAGTAATTACATAGCTATACAGTCATACCTCGAACTTACGCGAGGTTAGGTTCCGGAGCGCCTTGTGCAAGTTGAATTTTCGCGTAAGTTTGGCATGGTCTTTAAAAATGCTAATAAATGTTTATTTCCAGAACTTAAGTACTAAATATGACCTTAATCATGCTCCCAACGTATTAAGCTAACTTTTAAATGAACTAAAGTTAGTGTAATTTTATTTAAAATTTAGCTTATTACCCTTAAAAAAGAAATACAGTAAATGGTTGACATAAAAATTGAGTACTGCACAGTTTCATAATAGCGCATTTACAGTAGGTGTGTACGTATACTAATGATACCCATAACTCATGGGATGCCGTTTTCTTTTTCACTTGGAGTAAAAGCCGTTTTCTTTGCATCACTAGGTAAAACGTCATGCGTCACAGTTATAACAGAGGTACAATTCAATAAAATATCGAAAACATGTACATAATGTTCGTAGAAGGTAGTACAGTACAGGTAAAATTCAATCAATTTAAAATTATATACTGTACAGGTAATGACGTACAGAGAAATAATAAGTTGTAAAAATATGTTTGAGCGCTAACTACGAATGAGAGAGAGAGAGAGAGAGAGAGAGAGAGAGAGAGAGAGAGAGAGAGAGAGAGAGAGAGACCTATGCATTAAAAATATTGGACTGTAATAAAAAAGCAGTAAGTATGAGTACTCACCAGTGATGAATGTTGATCTGAAGGTGATGATGAATAAGCTGTGCAGTCCGATGAATGTCGGTGATATGACTGCAGAGTGTACTTGAGGAGTTACAGCTCCTCAGAGTTCTCCTCTTCAGATAGAGGAAACTCTTCTGCCAGGACTACTGGAACTTTTGCTGGGGATTCTTCAGGTGGGGGTTCTTGCGAAGGTTTGGGTTTTGGGTTGAAGAACCAAGTTATTTGGCTCTGCTGCTGCTGTTTTTTCATTGTCTGGTAGAGAGTTCTGTATGTCTCTATGGCTGAATCTATTGCATTTTTCGTTTTCAGAGCACGTTCAAACTGCGGATCCCACTCTTCTATATATGATAGCACCTGCTGTTGTGCCCTCAGGATTATCCCGAGACGATCAACTGAAAGACCCTCATCATCCTCTTGTTCTTGAGCTGATTTTTCTTCCTCTTCACTTGCTGACTTGGTCAGCTCAAGTAAATCATCATCCGTCAGGGGGTCAGAGTGGGCATTGATGAGAGTGTTGATTTCTTCGGTACAATCAGTAAATTCTTCACCCCAAAGCAATTTTGCCAGTTTCAAGCCTTGTTGACAGCTCCATTGTGAATCTCCTCCGGCGAGAAGCCCTTGTAGTCATGGACTGCATCTGGCCACAGTTTTTTCCAGCATGCATTGAGTGTTTCCTTTTTCATATCTTGGAGAGCAGATTGAATTATTGAAAGGCACGATGCTATGATGAATGTCTTCCAATATTCTTTCAAGGTGAAGTCCTCCATTGCATCCATTGCATTAACCAGGTGCTGCAGAGTGTTACGTGTGTAGAGGGCCTTAAATGCACGGATCACGCCTTGGTCCATAGGTTGTATGAAAGAGGTGGTGTTGGCAGGGAGGAATTCGATCTGCACACCATCATGCGACAGATTTGTGGGGTGTCCTCCAGCATTGTCCTTTCCTAGGTCGGAAAGGTAAGTCTTCACTTCAGGGATGAAACACTGGTGGAACCAGTCGGATGCTAAGACTTTGGTTATCCAGGCCTTGGGGTTATGCATCCAGTAGACAGGCAGGGCATTCTCATTTTTATTTTTGAGGGCCCTGGGGTTTGCAGACTTATAAATCAGGCCTGGCTTGAGCATGTGGCCGGCAGCATTCCCACACATGATGAGTTTGATTCTGTCTTTTTGCACCTTAAATCCAGGAGCTTTGGCCTCAACCTTCATCAGGTATGTTCTTGATGGCATTCTCTTCCAGAATAGCCCAGTGTCATCCATGTTGAAGACCTGTTCAGGCCTGTACCCCATTTCCTGGATGATTCCTTTGAAGGTTTCCGGATAGCTCTCTGCAGCTTCTGTGTCAGCAGATGCAGCCTCTCCGTGCAACTTCACACTCCTGATGTTAAAACGCTTTGCAAACTTGTCAAATCACCCCCTGCTGGCCTGAAAACTTCCACGGTCTGGTGATGTTGATGTTCCTGGCTGCAGTTCTTCTGTACCCTCTTCGACAATTTTATTATAAAGTTGCAAAGCCTTCTCTCAAATCACATTGCCCTGCAAGGGGATGTCTTTTCTACGGCAGTCTTCTATCCATAACAAAAGGGCAGATTCCATCTTCACAATGTTTGGATCTCTCTTGGTCGAAACCTGCTTCGCTTTATTGAGGTAGCTCTTGGAGACCATTTTCTGAATTTCCACCTCTTTCTTCTTTATAGAGCGTACAGAGCTCTCATTCATCCCTAACTGCCACCCTATGCTTGAAGCAGTCTGACCAGATTTCAACATATCTAACACTTTAACTTATTCTTCTATGGTCATCACCTTCCTCTGCTTCTTAGGAAGACTGCTAGAAGCTTTAGAAGGAGCGGGACATTTAGGCATCTGGATGATTAAAAGTAAAAACACTGAAATACTTGAGCACACAATTACTCACACTGAGATACGTACTAAGCACGTTACAACTGATGCTGAAGCAGCTAACAGTCAGCGAACTCTGGCCTGCTCTGTGATTGGCTACCTCTTATTCTTGTAGCCAATGGCATGTCTCTATGGCGCCTACGTCATCGCCCAAGTGATGAGATTTGGGGGTTTCATAATGTTAATTTACTACTGTATTTTGTACAGTAATACAGATGCACTAGCACTTTTCTTCGAGGCTAACAAAGTCATTTTCACAGAACGACACTAGTACAACTCTTAGTTATGTCTCTGATATGTTTTAGTATGTTAACGAATTCATTTTATCAAACGAGCACGACTGAACAACCTCATCTCCAGGTCATGTGAGGTAAGGCTTTGCAAATGGGCATAATACAGCAACCACTTCTTTTGTATCACATTTATGTACAAATATATAAATACAAATTTTCCATTCTGATTTTACACCTAAAAACACGTAAACTTATAAAATAGTACTTCAAAAATTAAACACACTTTCTGCAGAGGTATCATCTTTGAAAAGTGCAGTAACTTTGTGAGTGGGTATCACATCTTGTGAAAGTACACCAACTGAACATGCTGTAATTACATGCACATACAGATTGCACCAGCACTTTTCTCTGAGGTTAACAAAAGTAATTTTCAGAGAATGACACTTATACAACTTTTAGTTACATCTCTGATATTACATTATCGAATTCATTTTATCAAACGAGCACGACTGAACAACCTCATCTCGAGGTCATGTAAAGTCGTCCTAGTGACAAAGACTTTGCGTGGACATAATACTTGTATGATATTTATGTACAAAAATATAAATATAAATTTTCCATATCGATTTTACAGTTAAAAGCATGAAAACTTATAAATGTACTGTACAGTACTGTACTTTAAACATTAAACAAGCATTTTCTGCAGGGGTGTCATCTTTGAAAAGTGCAGTCACTTTGCAAATGGACACCACATCTTGTAAAAGTTCACTAACTGAATGTGTTGAAATTAACTTTCCATCATATTTATGCATGTACAAAAATAAAAATAATACATTTTTCATACAGATTTGACACATAAAAGCATGAAATGCATTTTCATACAGATTTTACACATAAAAGCATGGAAACTTATAAATTACTTCAAAAATTAAACATAACCACTTCTGCAGGGTTTCTCAAGAATTTCGCATGTCTGTGAAAAAATCGCATATGCCAATTAGTTAGGTTCCAGTGAAAAGTTCGTGTGTGTGTGTGTGAATTCGCGCAACTCGAATCATGTAAGATTGAGGTATGACTGTAGTTTCCTCTAGCATGGCAGCTAGAATTCAAAAAGTTGTGGGTAACACTTCACAGTTTAGTGCAGGTGACTGGTCCCACCCACTAACGAGAATACCAGGAACTACTTAGCAAACAACCTCATTCTGTTTATGCCATATGTCCATCGGAGGAGGGAGGGCTCTGGTCATGTAATTACTGGTAAGGGCAACAAATCGCGCCTCTCCTTCCTTGTTTTTCTCCTTTCAGATGTACATTAATCACATCATGTATTTTACCTGTCTTTATTTCAGATTCTTTATGTATCATTGTACAGCCTTTCCGCCGATATGTATATCTACCTTTTATATGCCATGTAACGAATATTGTGTGTATTTTTATGCTTGCCAGAAAACACAAATTCTCTGTGGACGCAGCAGGGGCCCTCGGGTCGCCCGCTACCGTTCCGTCCGCTTTTTGTCTTATAAACACCTGTCGAGAATAATAAAGAATCAGTCTTTCACTCCTGACATTTCTTGAATCTCACACTGGTGACCCCAGGTCAGGGACAGGTAGCACGGTTTTGGCCCAGCCATTATAAGACTAACTAAGGCCACACCCTACCATCAGAAAGCCTTTAGTGGACTAACTACAGCATACCCAAAAGGGCATGTTTTGGCACTTCATTCGACCTCTCGAACAAATCAGCACCATTAACGGTCAATACGGCGCATTTTCCCACGTTTTGGTGCGTGAGAAGTAAAGATGTCAGAAGTAGAACCTCAATGCGAACCCGCAAGCATTTCTGCATGCCTCTCTCACCAACAAAGCCAGACACAGTCAAACTTCCCCAGTTCTCACGGCAAAACACTGCATCATGGTTCCGGCGCGCAGACGTGCATTTTTGCATGGCACACATCTCAGACAATGCTACAAAATCAGACATAGTCATGACGGTGCTCCCAGAAGAAGCATTTGACAGAATCTCCCGCTGGCTGGATACACAACTGGACAAAGTCACATACATGGACTTAAAGAACAAACTGCTGAATTCCTACTCCATGCCCGTGTCCGAGAGAGTACAGCGTACATTCAACCTGTTATCCCAGCCCCCTTGGAGATGCATCACCCAAGGAAGCCTGGGACCAGCTGCAGGGGTTGATAACACTCCCAGGTCGTGACAAGAATGGGAGGAAAAGGACAATAGACCTAACAAAAGGAATTTTCCTTCAGTGCCTCCTGTGGGAAGTTCGGCACCAGGTAAGGGATGCAGAGAACCTGGACATGGATGCCTTAGTCGACGACACCCAGAAACTATACAAGGCCACCAAGGCCTCGACACACGCAACCGCCCTTGCGACCTCCGCCCTGGGTGCCTGTAACCTGTTGGAGGAAGACGGCGACAATGACGGAGACATCAGAGCCGTTTATAAGAAGAGACCGCCACTCAGAGAGCACAAGACATGGTCAAACCCGGCGTGGTGTTTCTACCATAGAAAGTTCGGGACCAATGCCAGAACCTGCAGGCCTCCGTGTTCTTTCACAAAAAATGATAAAGGCAGCCACAAATGACAGCTGTGGCCATGAAACCCAACTCCCCCCACCCAGCAGGGTTTTTCATCACGGACGAGATTTCCAAACACTGCCTGCTGGTTGATGTGGGGGCAATGCAGTCGGTTTTCCCTCCATCCAGGGAAGGTTTAGAAAAAATACTTGACTCAGTACCAGCCCTCATAGCAGCAAACGGAACTCCCATCCGCACTTATGGCATGACGACCCGGGCTATCTCAATCCTGGGGCGCAGATACCGCTGGCCTTTCGTCATAGCGGATGTTAAGTTCCCTCTGCTGGGCGCGGACTTCCTAGGGCACCAAGGACTCCTAGTCGACGTCACCAGACAACGCCTCCTCGACACAGGGATGTGCCATTCCCGTCAGATCTCCATCGGACCCGGGATGCCATCCATCTGCTCCACAGCCCTCAAAAGCTACACGTCCCTCCTGCAGGAGTTCCCAGACGTGTTCAAACCAGAACTGCACCAGTCACCTGGGGCTTCACCAAAGCACAGCATCTTCCACCACATCACCACGACGGGCCCACCAACCCATGCCAAGTTCTGAAGTCTGTCCCCCCAGAAGTTACAAGATGCCAAACGGGCCTTCGCAGAAATGGAACGCATGGGCGTCTGTAAAAATGCATTAAGCCCGTGGGCGTCCCCCCTCCACATGGTAAAGAAATGCCATGGTTTATGGAGGCCCTGCGGGGACTATCAGCACCTGAATTTGGTAACACCAGACCACTACCCATGCCCTAACATGCAAGACCTGACAGGCGCCTCCATGGAGCCAAAATTTTCTCCAAGATGGACCTACTGAAGTTGTCCTTCCAAGTCCCTGTACATCCCGACGACGTCCCAAAGACCAACATCATCACGCCTTTCGGGAGCTACACATTTTCCTATTTCACTTTCGGTCTCAGGAACGCAGGCGCCACTTTCCAGCGCCTGATGGATATCATCTTGGGAGATCTGCCCTTCTACATCTGCTACGTCAATGACATCCTTGTTTTTTCCAGGTCCCCAGAGGAACACCTTTGCCACATCTGTGCCTTCGTGAAATGCCTGCAGGACAGCGGATTAGTTGTCAGGTTTGACAAGTACATTTTCGGAAAAGAAAAAGTAGACTTCCTTGGCCACGAGATTTCTCCAGCAGGAGTGCGCCCCACAGCCTCTAAAGTAAAAGCTATAGAAAATTTCCTGGAACCACAAACCATCAAGGCCCTTCAGGAGTTTCTTGGGATGATAAACTACTACCAGCACTTCATCCCAGATGTCGCTCACATCATGTACCCCCTGACGTCAATCCTGAAGGGGAAACCAAAAACACTAATGTGGGAAGCTCCTCAGCAGCAGGCAGGCATTCAGACGAAAAGGGCCCTCTCCAGTGCCACCACCTAAACTCACCATAACCCCACCACTGCCCTCAGGTTGACAATGGACGCCAGCAACACCACCTGGTGTGCAGTACTCGAGCAGCTGGTGAATGGCACGCTCCAGCCCTTGGCCTTCTTCAGCCGCAAGTTCTTGCCAGCTGAGACCCACTACAGCGCCTTCGACAGAGAGCGGCTGGCTATCTACCAGGCTGAGAGGCACTTCAAGTACCTGCTGGAGGGAACCAAATTCACAATCCTAACAGACCACAAACCCTTGGTTCACGCATTTGCAAAACAGGGGAACGCATGGTCTGCAAGGCAACAGTAGTACCTGACCACCATCTCTGAGTTCAGTTGCACCATCAACTATGTCCCTGGCAAGAAAAACCCAGTGGCTGATGCTCTGTCAAGAATAGAGATCAATTCCCTTCACCTCGGCATTGACTACAAAGACCTCGTGAGAGAACAAGCAGCGGACCCAGAGACGGCAGACTACAGGACAGCAGTGATGGTTCTCAAATGGGAAGACATGCCCTTAGCAAACTCGGACACAAGTCTCCTTTGTGACACCAGCACAGGCCGTCCGCGCCCCCTAGTGCCCACATTGAGGAGAAAACAAGTGTTCAACATAGTCCACGGTCTCTCCCATCCATCGGGGCGTACAACAGCATGCCTCATGACTGACAAGTTCGTCTGGCACAGCATCAACAAGGACGTCCACTAGCAGGCAAGAAGCTGCATCCCATGCCAGACAAACAAAACATCCCGGCACACAGAGTCCGGGATTGCCGATTTTCCCCAGCCTCGTCGGCAGTTCGCCCACATCCACATCGATGTCGTCGGGCCCCTTCTGCAGGCAGGGGGAGCCAGATACCTTCTGACGGTCATAGACCACTCCACTTGCTGGCCCGAAGCAACCCCCATGGATGAAGCATCAATAACACCATGCGCAGAGGCCCTCCTCTCCAGTTGGATAAGCTGCTTTGGAGTGCCAGACAGCATCACTATGGACAGGGGACCTGCCTTCCTGTCAGAGATCTGGGTCTCCTTGGCACGCCTGATGGGTACAACTCTACACAGCACAATGGCATACAACCCAGCAGTGAACGGCATGGTTGAGAGGGCGCACCACTCTCTTAAAGCAGCTCTCATGGCACGCTGCACTAACGAGAGGTGGAAGAAACAGCTGCCCTGGGTCCTGCTGTGTCTCCGCACCACACCGAAAGCAAATAGTGACGCTTCCCCTGCTGAGAAAGTCTATGGGGAAACACTGGCCGTACCCGGAGAATTCTTCCCACTGTCGGCCGATGGCACCAACACCCCCCTCCCGAGGTTGAGGGAACTCGCACAAAAGTTCGCACCCTGCCACAAGACCTTCACAGACAGAACCATCACCTTCAACCCATCCACCTTACACTCCAGTGCCTACGTCTTCATCAGGGTGGATGCCTGCCGCCTGCCCTTAACCAGGCCCTACAGGGAGCCCCACCAAGTCGGCAGGTGGGCCAGCAAAGCATTCCTCCTCGACATCCACAGCGGGAGGACTGGATCACCATCAGCAGACTGAAACCCCCATTCCTGTTGGATGGTGAAGTTTGCGAAGATGTAGGCAGGGGCCCCAGAGTTCCCCCACAATACCTGCCTGCAGGTATTGTGGGGCGGCCCAGGGAACACATCCAGCCATCCCCAGGTGTCAGCTCCACCCCGTGCCCACAGTTCTCCAGAAGCAGGGGCCCACTCCGACTTCCCCAGCACCTCCATGATTAATATTGTTTCATCCAATAATTGCTCCTCTAATTATTGTCTTGTGGGGGGAGTATTTGTTAGGGCAACAAATCGCGCCTCTCCTTCCTTGTGTTTCTCCTTTCAGATGTACATTAATCATGTTATGTATTTTACCTGTCTTTATTCCAGATTCTTTATGTACTTTATCTTATGTATCATTGTACAGCCTTTCCGCCGATATGTATATCTACCTTTTATATGCCATGTAACGAATATTGCACATATTTTTATGCTTGCCAGAAAACCAAAATTCTGTATGGACACAGCGGGGGGCCTCGGGTTACCTGCTACCTTTCCGTCCACTTTTTGTCTTATAAACACCTGTCGAGAATAATAAAGAATCAGTCTTTCACTCCCGACATTTCTTGAACCTCACACTGGGTGAGTATACATAAGACTTTGTTTTATCATAAAAATATCGTTTTTATATAAGTAACTTACCCAGTAATTACATAGCTGATTCCACATTGACAGGAGGTGGGATACATGGACATATTCTACCTCAAAACATTAAGTCATGTAATGATTTTGAAACAGAAAAAATTGCTAGCATTGAATACAATGCTTGCAGTTCCTTGTTAGTTAAGAGAGTCTGCAGTAGAGAACTGCCTCTGGTTGGTGCTTGTCTTGACCTGTAGTGGCATGATGGCTGAGACAAGGGTTGCCTCTACTATAGTGGGAGTCTTGCAGCGGAGGCTATGCCTGATCGCTGACAAGACATACATCAAAAAGTGCCCTTGCACTGGGTGCAGTACCAATATAAATACAACCAGGTAAGACTGTCACCTGCACTGAAATAAAGACCATGACCCATCCACAGAAAGTGATGGGTGCTCCAGGTACATTGTACCCCCCAGCTCTCACAAATCTCAGCACCTTACTACAAGGTGAACAGAGGGTAGGTGAAAATCCTATGCTGCCTTCTGCAATGCCATGCCAGTTACGAAAAATGATCGCAAGGTGCTGCAGGAATCTAACACTGTTTTAACTTTCTTCAAAAAAGTTAGAAGTGAAGATCAATTACACTTCCAGTAGATCGACAGTAGAATGGACATCGGGGACGTACAGTGCCTGAAAGCTAATGAGGTAGAAGCTGTTCTGATGTCCTTAGCTTTCCTTAAAAGGAGGAAAATGCCCTCCTACATCTGAGAATGTCTCAGAAAAAACTGATTGTAGACTGGACGTCAGGGGCACTATGCCTGAAAGCTAATGAGGTAGAGGTTGTACTGATGTTTCTAGCTTTCACTCAGAGTAGGCCAAAAGCTTTCCTGAAACTAAGGGTGGCCTCAGAAAACAAGTCCAATCACAAGAGAGGACCATACCAGAACACTAAAGGTTATGAATGACCCTCTGTGCTTCCAATGCTGCTCAGGTCATACTAGAAAACTCCAACAGAAAAGAGAGCTTCTTACGCTTCCCCAGAGCCAAGGGTGTGGGAAGAGTTGGTGCCAGATGACTGGAAGCTGGCACCAGGCGCTGGGTGTACTGGGCTGGCACCAGGTTGTAGGTGTGGCCAGTAGAGCTGGTTGCCAGCTAACTAATTGGTCGGGAGCTGGTGGGCACTCCTAGAAGCTTGGGGTAGAGCTGGAGCCTGGCTGTAGCTGGCAACAGGCGAGATGGAAATCAGGTGAGGAAAAAACTCAGGCTGATGGGTGCTCCTGGGAGCCAGGAGCACAATCCCCAGTTGTCAAGACCATCCTCTCTTCCATTAAGTTCTTGAGAGAGAGAGAGAGAGAGAGAGAGAGAGAGAGAGAGAGAGAGAGAGAGAGAACAGATCCAGGTTATGGAAGGTTCCTCATTCTCGGTTAAAAATTTCCAGGGCAAACGAGCAAACCACGTTACTCAGTAGAAGAGAGTAGAAGTCCAAGTTAGAATGGTGTCTGTTGCCTATGCTAGAAGCTTCCTCTAAGGTGGGAGACAGTCAAGGTCAGCCTGCCCCATAAATAGCACAAAACTCGACAGATCAGGGAAATCAAGGTCCACTTGAGAGTAAGTGAGTTTCTGATGGCTCAGTTCATCCGCCAGAAATTCCAGTTGGACTAGAAAAAACCTGATCAATCGTTCATAATAAAAAAACTCTTTTGTTGCTGTGATCTAGTCTAAAGGAATACCGCAGTCTAGGAAAGAGCGAGGGTCGAGAAGGACAAAAGCCTCATGCAAAGGGCTTTCAGCTATATGTCACAGTGTGAAGGTTTTGTTCTCCTGGAGACACATCCCGGAAATTCCCAGATCACCGAGTGGGCCTTCTCGACTAGAACAAGTAGTGAAAGTAGTCTAAGACTAGTCTCATGATGAAGGACTTCCTCCAAAAGACTAAATTCAGACAGATACCACCATAGATCCCCATAGATCCGATTGAAAATTCTGGTCTTGGGGAAAAAAAGCAGAGCCTGGCTATGATTCCTTGTCCCTGTGCAGGGCGAAGACTCGATAGAAGGCTTGTGCCAAAGCTGTCAAAACTTAAAAACTCCCAAACTGGTAGACTCTGACTCGTAAGACGGGTCTGCAATATATTTGGAGTCTGTATGTGGACAAGAAAAACGAAGTATCCTACATAACCAGGAACTTCATACAAACAGCCAGGAGAATGGACAACAGGACTGTTAGGTTAATCTCTGCAGCCGAGCAAGTTGAACAACATTGTGCAGACTCACAGACAACTAAGTGGACTAATTGTCAACCCTGCCAATACTTGACAGCCATGGAGACATGGCCATCAGGCCCAGTGTGGACTCGATGAAACCTCGCACAGACTGAAAACATATGCGGAACTGTACTTGGCCAAAACCAATGTCTGACATGCTCACAGGAACTTGGAAAGTCCATAAAAGACACCAAAGCCTGGCCACGGGATAAAAACAGTCTTGAACAAAGCCAGAAGTGACAACTTCTGCTGCAGTCAACTAAAATGCTCTAGAAGAAACAATCTGTTAAAAGGAACTAGGTGTTAAGAGGTGGGAGCCTAGTGTGGCTAGAAAGTGCCGAGCACTCTGGAACAGGTGTTGGGAGCTTGGGATACAGCTCCAGAAAGCTGGTGCCAGGAGCTCTGAAGTTGATCAGGCACTTGGAACAGGTGCCGCTAGAGAGAGGGTTCGTGCCTCTTTCTGCTGCCTGGAGCCCATGAAAAGTCTTTCTACAAAAGAATGCCCAGGATGGAAGATATCATCATTCCAAGGGGAAAAAGGACCATGGATATATGCCGTCTGAAAGTAGCTGTGATTCTCTTGGTAGATAGCAGAAGGTGAAGAAAAAAGAGCTGATAGTGACTGGGTGTTTCTTCCAGTAGAAAAAAGAGAACCAAGGCTCCCTTCTTGCGATCCCAACAAAGGAGTGGAAATCTCAAAAAACCAACTTAACCGAACTTACTGCATAGGACAAGATTAAGGGACCATCCAAAGCGATGTCTCTTGGCAACACTTTAGGGACTCCTATCTTCTTAGCCCCTGCTCCTGAGGTCAGTCAAGAAAGACCCATACTTCAAAATCTTGGCAAAAACTACAGCCGGGAGAACTAATTCCATCTAAGGATCAGAGGGAGTAAAGGACAAAAAACACTTGTCTTGCTCCCTTAAAAACCAAAGTTAGACTCCCAACTCTCTGTAGAGGTGATAGCTTTCTTCAACAAGCTCATAAATCCATACACCAAAGTCTCTGTCTGCAAAAGAATGCTTTGAGACACTAATTGACATCACAAAAGAGAGGAATTCAGATCATCTTGAACTCTAGGCAAAGGTGGAACAGGCTGAAGAGAGACAAAACCACCTGAGAGCGTTTGTATGGTATTCAAAGGAGGGAGTCCAATGATCATAGACTAGCGTTGGTCACTTGAAGACCGGAGCCAGGCTTTCAATTGGAAACTGCGCTCAAAAAAGGACAACAGTATGTTCCCAGAAGAGACAGGTGCCAAGCTAAAGAGAGACTGGCATAAGCCACTGGTAGGCTGGTGCCAGATGCATGAGAGCTGGTGCTGGGAGCTCTATATGAAGAGGAGCTCTGGGGCTATAGGGCACTCAGGCATCTACTGGGTGCTATTGGAAGCTCGGGTGCCATCAGGCGCTATTGGGCGCTTGGGAATCAGACAAAAAGAAAACTCGGACACTGATGGTCTGCTTGGCGCCCATACTGGCATTCCACAACCAGAAGTTCAGGAGACAAAAGTTCAAGACTGTCCCAGAAGATATAAAAAGGTGTGGACTACACTCCTGCTCCCTGAGACACTTACAGGAGAGTGGAGAACAGCGAATGTCAACTGAAAAATGCCTCTTCAACTGCCGAGATTCAGTAGAAAAAACTTGCAGTTTTGTCTACACTGGACTATCACTAGAAAAAAGCACATCTCTATGGATGCCTTTCCAATGGCTGTCCATTGACACCTGCAGACAGCAGGCTCGACTGAGAGGCAGCTATCCAGGGGCAAAATCCCTATGGACTCTCAAGGACCGACAGTATGCCTCCTCCCAGATTTAGGGGCTGGGTTAAGAGGGCCAAAAGGGCCGGATAGCCACCACCTCCACCACACATCCAGTAAGACGCCTTTCCAGTGGCTGTCTGTCGATACCTGGGACCGCCAACAGGCTCGACTGATGGGGCAACTACCCGTGTGTAAACTCCCCCCCCCCACCTCCCTTGGACTTCCAGTATGTTTCCTCCCAGGTTTAGGGGAGTATGACAGGGACCTTTGTTTAGAAGAATCAAGGGACAAGTAGACCTCCTCCACTGCACAACACTTCACTATCACAAGGTTAACACCTGTTAACCTAAACACAAGACTGACAATGGCATGGGAAGGAAGCAAGGGAGCCAGGCACAGGAGCAAGTGGAGAAAAATAATGAGGGCCAGTGGTGGGAAAGAAAATTGGTGCGGGAAGAGAGTTGATGCCTGGCTGGGATTGGTGCTAGGCTAGCTGGGCACCAGGCAAACCAGCAGCTCAGGAGCTAAGAACTCAAGGGTTGATGAAAACTGTGGGCGCTTGTAGCATGGTTTCCGGCTGTCAAGAACGACTACTCTCCTCAAAAAAGCAACTAAAACTAAGAACAATTTCTCTCCCTACTACATACTGCCCTTACACTTCCAGATCTCTGCAAAGAAAAGTGTAAGATGATGTTCAATTAGTCCTTTACAGACAATAGTAGAAGTACACAGAATACCAATAAATAGACATATCTCCATTCTTATCAAATGCTATTTGAGACTTGCAGATATACATTTCATTATGAAAATATCACTCTGGTGGTGAACACAATATTTACATTTTATTATGCTACTTACAATAGGAAAGTTAACCTTAACCAACAACAGTTGAAGTACACAGCGTACCAACATACATACATATCTCACTTCCTAACAAACATCATTGGACTCTTGGGATATGCATTTTATTACCAAAAATATCGGTCTGGTAGTGAACACAATATTTGCGTTTATTATGCTAATCAGAAAAGGAAAGTTAACCTTAACCGACAACAGCTGAAGTACACAGCGTACCAACATACATACATATCTCAATTCCTATTAATCATTGGAGACTTGGGATATGCATTTCATTACCGAAAACATTGGTCCTGTAGCAAATACAATGTTATGTTGATTATGGTAATCAGAAAAGGAAAGTTACTTTTACCAACAAGAGTTGAAGTACCCAGAGCATTTCAATAACGAAGATATTGGTTCAATAACGAATGCAATATTTATGTTTTATTATGCTAATTGGTAAAGGTGGTAGCAAACGAAATTTATGCTAATCAGTAAATTATGCTACTGGCAATTAATCAATTAATTGCTAATTTGCTACTGCAGTGGAAAAGATAGCTACCCGAAAACAGTGAAAATACTTCACCGAAATCCGGTCTCCTACTGGCAAATCTAAGAACCAAGCTGCCATTGACACTCAATGTTACTTGAATGCCAGCAGAAACAGAATGAGGTTGTTTGCTAAGTATTTCCTGGTATTCCCGTTAGTGGGAGGGAACAGTCACCTGCTCTAAACTGTGAAGCGTTACCTGCAAATATTTGAATTCAAGCTGCTGTGCAAGAGGAAACTATAGCTATGTAATTACTGGTTAATTACTGGTAAATTACTTATATAAAAATATAAAGCTTAAGTAGATTTTTTTGGTCTGCACCCCAATCAAAATGTGATATCACCTTCAATATATTCAGTGACTGTTTAACTCTTTTGGCGAGGTCATTTATATGAGGGCCAAAGGTATTTTTCTTATCATGACAACTTGTGCCTGAGATGACCAGACCTTAACAAGATATTTCTCGAGATTCTGTAAATCAGTGTCAGAAAGGTTGTCTATTTCGCCAAAGTTGGTTAGGAATAACACTGGATCAGCAGCTAAAGTTCCATGCTTCATGCCTATCTTGCTGAGAACATCATTTCCAGAGGTTAAGTGAGCTTTGATTATCACGTAACTTAAATCAAGGCCAAGTCTTTTCTGGAGAGCATGGAGTGGTAGGAATCGTTTCTCACCAGTTCCCAACTGTATCCAAAGCTCTGACAGCCCATTGGATTCAAATGTGTCAACGTGATGCAGCATGACAGCAATGACATCTACATCATTTGAAAGCAGGACAACCCTCTTAGTGTTATGTTGAGCTGCCCAGTTAACATGTGGCACTAACCAATAATCTACCTCCTCAATAGAATTCTTCAGTTCCATTAGGGTATAGACTTCACTGTTTGTATTCCTCTGAGCTGGAAGAACCTCACCATTCATTAAAACCCCAGTCACTACTAGTGATGTACTAGTCTGTGCTAAATATCTTGGCTTCAGTGCTAACGAGACTCTGTAGATTCTGTTTGTTAGTTGATGATGCCCAGAATTTCTCCAACTGAACAGGCACTGGTGTTCCTGAAGAGATTGATACCAAGTCCATGCTTCCTGAGGCCGATGCTCTTCAGATTCTTTCTGACTCTTTGGTTGATTTTCCTAAATAACTATCTAAGACGATGTGGATTTCTTGAGTAAAACAAACAGACTGTGCCTTTTGGGAGATGGTCTTTATTAACTGGCCAAGTGTTTTCTGTGTTGTCATCTTTACCATACATATTCGTGACATGAAATCGACAAGTACAGTTGTTTTAGAGCTGGGTATAGGTTCAAATAAATAGTCTTCTTTTGAGAGATTCTTCTCCAGTTCTTCTATAAGTTTGTGCTTTGCTGGCTTCTTTGGAAAGTCACTATCAAATAATGGACTTGTCTGCAGTATATCATGCAATAAGATATCTCTTGTGGTCTCTCCACGTTGTCTGGCAATCTCAAGCCAGTTTTGTGCTAAGCCAAGTTCCCTTGCAGTCACTGATACTACACTAGTTTGTTTACTTGGTCCCTTAGAGAAGTTGAAATTTGGCAGGTTAACTCAAGATATTCTATCTCCTAGTTTCCTATCTTTGGTGATATATCTCTCCTGGCAAAATGATGTATAAGCATCTTTTCCATGATTCATTACATTGAGAAGCCGTTCTTTTACACTGTCATCAACACTATACATTGTAACAAGGTTGTGAAGGCCTACCTTTTGAATGACATCAAAAGGATTGCCTTTTGTTTCTAGGAATTGCAGTAACCGAGTGACATTTTGGTCAAACAGTTTCGACTTTCTCCCAGTAAGTTCATGATGGTAGGTTTCCATATGCTCCATCACTCTAACATTTGTCAGGTCACAAAAAGTACTGCTTATGTTAAGGTCCTCATGATAGATAAGTTGCCATTCAATCATATGCTCACTAATCTGCCTCATGACTCCCTTAGAGCTTTTCTGTGATCTTTGTATTGTCTGCTCAAGTTCCATGTCTGGAGCAACTGCACTGAACTGTCCGTCCTTCTCTTTTACCACAAAGTGACCATCACAGAACTATTGATACAGATACGGACTATCTAACTCTAGTCTTTTAACTTTCTCAATATACCACAAGCCATAACGCAGATAGTTCACACAGTCAAATTCCCGAAATAGATTCATCAGTGATTCCACAGTTTGAACATGAAAGTGCCAGTTACCATTACAATCAGATGCCACAAGGTTCTTTATGAGCCCAAGCATCTCTAGAAAGACACACCAGTACTGGCATAGCTCTGACTTTGCAGAAGCAAACTTCTTGAACTCAAGAAATGACTGATGTATCTTTTGCCCTTGATCCAGCACAACTTGGAAACGCTGCGCTGCATCTGCAGTATGTTTTGCTTTTAGTGCCTCTACCAAATCTGTAACATCACTGAGACATACCCAGTCTCCATACTCATCCCTTTCAGTAGAATTCCAGAATGCTTTCCAAATCAGGGATTCAACAACTTTTGACGCAATGAGCATACCTTGGAAAGCACATACATAATGCTTCCTCATGAGAACGGAGTCAAGTATCTTGATGTCAAATATCTCACATTCAATTAGAGCATCATACATCCCACTACCAGTAATGCAACGAAGGGCTACTTTAGTCATGTGGAACATTCCCAACATTGGGTACAAGGTCTCCAGAGTTGCTCAGGACAATATCTCTACAATGTGAAACACACCCTCATCACATATTATTAGCAAGATTGACGGTGTAAGTTGTTCTCTAACACTCTGGAAATTTCTCAAGGCAGTGTATACGGTGGCATAATTGGTTACTGGGTGAGGAATGATTGGAAGAGCTGTTTAGGAGTATGTGGTTCTGAGATATTAGAGGATGGATGGCTCCCCATGATGGCAAGTCACTTGCTTCGTCTGGTGTCCACACCTTACAAAAGATATCAAGAATCCTTTTTTTTTTCTGCACTTTGTAATGCTGCATCTGGACGAGGCAGTCCATTATCCTCAGCTACTTTAAAATCATAACTTAGATAAGGTCTTATGATTACTTTTGGATGAAATTTCAGTTCTTGACATGGAAACTTTGTTTTCAACTTGCAGCTACGTCTTTCTAAGCCTGTAGTAGATACATCTGGCTTTCCTACAGGAGAGCTGGAGATGTCTTGGAAGGGGACCATTGCTGTGTCATGTGTACTGGCCTTTCCAGAGAGTGAGGAGCTGTCCTCAAAATCAAAGTTATTGAAGGTGCCAATGGTAAAGCCACTAGTGCAAAAGTGACTGGGAATGGGAGTGCTGGTCCTTTCACATTTGAGTTATGAAATGGATTTTTTTAGATATGAATTTTAATTATATATGAAATGGAAAATTCAACCTTGAATGATTTTACAGTAGCCTAAAATTATTATATTCCATTCCTAAACATCTGATTGCAACAAAAGGGTATCTTTAACAGGGCTATATTTCCACTATTGGGGTCATTTATGATATTCCCGTTTTTTTTTTTAAATGGCCACCAGAATGAAAATGTCCCAAAATTAAAATGTCTAACCAAATTCAATTAATTCATTAGCCACTGTAGAACCCATTTCTGCACCAAAACCGCATGCACAACCACTTTTTTACGGATATGCAGTATGGATCCTGGACTAACTTGTGGGTGTAGTAAAGTCTCCACTTTTGAGAAATGAAGCTGCCCTCAGCCTCAATTGGCACATGGACCAGATCAGGGAATGGCGTAGTTGGTGGGGTATGAGGCTGAACTCCAGTAAAACGAAAACACTATTGATTACCAGATCTCATACAGATTTCCCACCTCATCCTCCCCTTCAGGTGGATGGAACTTTGTTGAATGAGTCTGAAGCTCTAATTATTATAGGTGTAACCTGTGAATGACATCTAACTTTTGAGAAACTTCTAATGAAAGTTTCAGCAAATGCCGCATGAAAGTTAGGTATTGTAAGCAAGGCCTCATATATTTATAACAGTGATAAAATTAATGCAACCAGTTTTAGGTCGTTTGAGCTTCCTTTACCAGAATACTGTTCTCTGGTGTGGATGTCTGCTTCTGCTAGAGATTTATCTCTTTTAGATAGAGTGGTTTGTGGTGGTAGGTATCTGTTGCCTAATAGTAGTAGTTATGACCTGGACCATCGACAGATGGTCTTTGTTTGTCACTTTTTCATAAGTTATATTCAAGATAGATCTTTCACATTCACAACTGACCCCTGATCCCCTTTATCTGCCGAGAGCAGTAAATGTGCCTCGCTGTCGAACTTCTCAGTTCTAGAGTTCCTTTATTCCTCACATCATTGGCCTGGGAAGTCGTGCAACTGGAACTTCAGAGGTTCAAGCAAAGGCGCAATACATTACTACCCTAATACTATTCTCCTTTCATTTTAACACATTTTTATCTATTTGTCTGCGGTCCGTTGCCTGGTCGATGATTGTGGTATTCTTTACGAGTTCTTCTCTTTCAGGCCTTCTTTGATATTTTTGAGCATAATGATTAAAAATAGCCCCTTCTTGGTGGTGACAGGAGAGCCGCTTGGAGAGTTTGGTAGTCGTCATCCCAATATAAGAATGGTGGCATCTTTCCCCCGGGTATGTAAATTCGTAGATGACACTACCTTTCTTCAAAGACGTTTCTGGGGGCGCAGGGTTGTTTTTAAGTAATAACTGGCTTGTTTTCATATTTTTATAGTATATTATCAGGACAATTTTGTCATTTTCTGCAATAGGGGTTACATTTTCATTTATTATTTTTCTGAGGGCTTCTCATCTTCTGCATATTTTTGGTGCATGTAGTTCCTGTAATATAGTTTTATGGACTTTCTATGGTTGTTTCCATTGCCAGTTATTTATAGACTCGGGTTTGTTGTTCAACCATGTGATTAGAGAAGTTGTTGTTAATGAGTATTTGTGCTGATTTGTCGATCTTTTCCGTAGTTCCTTTCCATGTGGAACAGTATGAGAGGGCGCAACAGACGAAGGCTTCAACCACGGACTTTTTATACCTGTCCGGGCACTCACTGGACCCATTAAGCCATAGACCTGGGTCCGTGGGTTTCTTGTACACTGTGGTGGTATAACCCGTCGGGGTCTGCTGTACTTGAACGTCCAGGAAGGGAAGGGCGCCGTCAACACTACGTTCGCACGTGAAACGGAGGACGGAACATTCTTCAAAAGTAGTCCTTAATTTTTTTAGGTCTCCCTCATTATTCACTCTCACAAAGGTGTCGTCTATGTAACTGAAGTATTGAGGAGGGCAGGGGATCTTACTGAAAACCCTCTTCTCTATGACATCCATGTAGAAATTGGCAAATTTCTATATACCCTATTCAGGATATGTTCAATCGTCTTGTGAAGCGGCTCTTGATGTCTACGGAGGCGATGATACCTATAGAGGGAGAGTCTCGGAGTTTCCGTAGAAAGTCAATAGACAAGTGCAGACAATACCTGTCAGGGATATAGGGAGTGAGGAGATCTTTGAGTCTCTTTGTGATGTTGTAAATCGGAGTTGGTATCCGGCTTATAATCAGGTGTAACGGATTACTAGGCTTGTGGAAAGGAACAACGGAAGAGATCGACAAATAAGCACAAAAACTCATTAACAATCACTTCTCTAATCACATGGTTGAACAACAAACCTGAGTCTCTATAAATAACTGGCACTGGGAAAGCATGACGGACACCAGAACAACCATAGTAAGTGCATAAAACTATATTACAGGAACTACATGCACCAAAAATATGCAGAAGATGAGAAGGCCCTCAGAAAAGTAATAAATGAAAATGTAACCCCTATTGCAGAAAATGACAAAATTGTCCTGATAATATACTATAAAAATATGAAAACAAGCCAGTTATTACTTAAAAACAACCCTGCGCCCCCAGAAACGTCTTTGAAGAAAAGTAGTGTCATCTACGAATTTACATGCCCAGTGGCAAGGTGCCACCACTCTTATATCGGGATGATGACTACCGAACTCTCCAAGCATCTCTCCTGTCACCTCCAAGAAGGGGCTATTTTTAATCATTACACTCAAAAACATCGACCAGGCAATGGATCGCCGATGCCTATGGCTTCTTGAAGCTCTACATATTTTAGAAAAAAAAAGCCGAACATCAACACGGTGAAGGAAACCGAATTTCTCCCTACCATCACACGGAGAAATTTAAGAAACCAACCGACACCGGACACTGACAAGAGAGAGAGAGAGAGAGAGAGAAGAGAGAGAGAGAGAGAGAGAGACAATGAGGGAGAGAGAGAAAGAGAAAGAGGAGGTGTGATAGAAAGAGAAAGAGAAGAAGAAACAGAAGGCAGATTACTTGAACAACTTATAATCCCGGATAACAGCCACTCTCAAATTCCAATAGCGGTTAGACCCAGAAGGTCTGAACGCCTCCGGGCCCGACTTCGTCACCCAACCAGGACCAACCAAAACGCAGCTGAATAACTGACCTGACAACTGTACACCCACCGCCCCACCCCCACTTGCTATAAATACCCTTGTAACCTGCATGCCATTCCATTCACTCTTTGAAAATAAACTCCAGAGCGCGTTTGAAACATCAGGGGAAACAAACCTAAGAAAACAGTAATCTTTGTATGTCCTTGGGAAACCTGATCTACAGTACTAGCTACAGGCTGAGGAAAAAAGATAAGAAGAATAGAGAAGACTGTATAAATTAAATGCCGCATAAACAGCTATAGTTTTTAATGCAACTGCTCTCAGAGAAGGTCTCCTCCTAATAATAATAATAATAATAATAATAATAATAATAATAATAATAATAATAATTGGGTTCCGTGGCAGAGTGGTTTAGCTCATCGATGGACTGGTTAAGCAACTTGGGCTGGTCAGTTGTTGAATGGGTGGCCGCTCTCCTCGGCATTGACTCCTTGGGAAAGGATCTTTACCATAATTTCCTCAGTCTACTCAGCTGTAAATGAGTACCTATTCTCGTTGGGGGTAGGGTCCAGCTATGGGTTAAATAGCAAAACTCAGCAATGATGGAAAGAAATGAAAAAATAAACGACAACGACGTAAATGGAACTTCTGGCAACAGAGGAGCTTCGTCCGGCAGCCAGGCATACAACGATCAGGCAAAGATTCTCTGGGACTATGGTATCAGAACAGATAGGGTGATACGTGCCGATAGACCAGACGTGACGTTGATTGACAAAGTCAAGAAGAAAGTATCACTCACTGATGTGGTAATACCATGGGACACCAGAGTAGACAAGAAAGAGAGAGAAAAATTTGATAAGTATCAAGACTTGAAAATCGAAATAAGAAGGATATGGAATATGCCAATGGAAATTGTACCCATAATCATAGGACCACTAGGCACGATCCCAAGATCCCTGAAAAGGATTATGGAAAAACTAGATGCAGAAGTAGCTCCACGACTCATTCAGAAAAGTGTGTTACACATAGTGAGAAAAGCGATGGACTCCTAAGGAGGCAGGATGCAACCCAGAACCCCACACTATAAAAACCACTTAGCCGAACAGAATGATTGTGACAGACCAAAAAATAATAATAATAATAATAATAATAATAATAATAATAATAATAATAATAATAATAATAATAATAATAATAATAAATAATAATAATAATAATAATAATAATAATAATAATAATAATAATAATAATAATAATAATAATAATAATTACAGTATCATCATCCCGAAAGGCAGTTACTCTGTACAGATGAAAAACAGATATATTATCTATATCTTGTATCCATACATTTGAAAATAATTTTACTCTTCTTGTAACCAAGTACTGTATCAGCATCCCAAAAATCATTTTCCTAGCATGGACGTGGAACAGTTGCATTATTTATATTTTTGGCCATCCATTTGTAAACGAATTTACTCTTCTCTTAACCCAGTACTGTATCAGCATCCTGAAAGGCATTTATCTAGTACGGATGTGGAACAAATGCATTTCTTATATTTTTTATCCATCCACTTGTAAACAATTTTACTTTTCTTTCAGTATCCCAAAAGACACCATCCAATACACACACACACACACACACACACACACACATATATATATATATATATATATATATATATATATATATATATATATATATATATATATATATATATGTATATATACTAGCTGACCAACCCAGCGCTGCCCGGAAGAACTTTGAAGAACTCAGAAAAGTTTCCTGCATCCCCTTTGAATTGTTTTGCCATGTAAAGTATGTGTACTGTCATTAAAAATACTTTTCTTTCCCCTTGATTAATAACCCTCTCTTGAATTCATTACTTTAAATAAACATATATACATGTATACATACATCCTGGCACTTATCTGATTAAAATGGAGAGAGAGAGAGAGAGAGAGAGAGAGAGAGAGAGAGAGAGAGAGAGAGAGAGAGAGAGAGAGACTTGCAGTGGCAAACATTCTCAGGGTTTTTTCCAGTATGACCTGGTGTTTAACCCCATTCATAAAGGAACTTATAAATGAGAGAGAGAGAGAGAGAGAGAGAGAGAGAGAGAGAGAGACTGTTGCAAGCATGAATTTACTTGCAATAGTTAAAAACCTCAGAGACAAATTCTGCTCCAGACTGCCTGACTGATGCCTTGAGAGAGAGAGAGAGAGAGAGAGAGAGAGAGAGAGAGAGAGAGAGAGAGAGAGAGAGAGAGAGGACATTTGGTAGAGGTAGTATGGTGAAGTTGGTGTGCATGGTGGTAGTGTTGCCTAACTACACGGTAATTAATATCACACCTCATTTAAACCGACTTTTTAAGGAATACATCACCGTAACGTCATGAAGCAGTCGATATAGCGAATTCCGACGGTAAAAACGAAGAAGAAACAAATGAATTAATGAGGAAATTCACATTTGAATGAATAAAACAAAAAGGAAATATCATACGTTGACATCAGTCTTAGCCAGTAGCTACATAAGATACATTGTCTGTTGGCTATAAAAATATTAAATTATTATCACAATTGTAATTTTATACACAACAAAAAGAGCTGCAACTGTTTTCGGTTTCCTGTAGGCGTTAATGAACGTGTTTCAGTTTCCTTTGATGTTTCTGAGGGAAAGTGTGCGCCGAAGTCTGAATGGTCTAATATACTGTAGATATTGTTGATAAATGTTGATTTTTAGTGGATTAAGTACTTAGATATGATAATGGTCATACCTCAAGGTATTTAAGAATTTGTATTTTATTGGCAAAGTATAATTATGATACGTTCGGCTTAAGATGAACACTGAAAAAATTAATTTTTGTCGCAAATTATTTTTTAATGAGGGGGTAGTTTTATTAAAGAAGCATTTAGTCTGCTAATATGTGATGGTGATGGATTTGTTTCGTCTCGTCGATGAATTATTTCATGTTCTCCAAAGTTGTGCCCATAACTACGAAGTTTTTTGTGGATTGAGTAGTTCGATGTGATGATGGTAATACCACGGGGTACTTAAGAATTAGTATTTTACTGGCAAGGTATGATTAAGATACGCCTGGCTTAAAATGAACACTGAAAAAAAAGGTGGTAATTTCTTTGCGAGTAATACTTTAACGAGAAGCATTTGGTCTGTTACTTTTTTCCGTGGCGACGATTGTAAAGCACATTCAAACCCATATAAGTTTTCAGTGTTGATTTTACTTACGTAATAAGCAATTATATTCATAATTCTCATAAATTATGATCAAATTTCACATAAATTTTGGCCAAAAAGGTGACGTAAAAACGAAAATTTCATTTGTTTTGTCTGTGTTTGTATGCCTGTCACGGGGTATGGGTTTGATTTTGAATTATAAACCTTTCTGGGGTGACATAGAGGCCGTGTGCAAAATTTTGTCTGGGTCTGTCAAGTGGTTCAGATTTCTATAGTGGACAAACAAATACACAAGCGCTCACTTATATATATATATATATATATATATATATATATATATATATATATATATATATATATATATATATATATATATATATATGTGTGTGTGTGTGTGTGTGTGTGTATGTATATATATATATATATATATATATATATATATATATATATATATATATATATATATATATATATATATATATAAATCAGGTTCTTATCAGGCGTATACATCACTTTTAAAATACGTGTGGTGACATATAAACATTTTGTACATTTTTTGTTTTTGTTTTGAATTTAATGTAAGTTTTAAAGTATTATGGATGAAGCCCAGGTTTAGCTATAGGGTTCAGCAACTAACCACAGGGTCACATTGTCACATGCTCATGCATCATCACTCGTGTAACCTGTCACTCAGTCCCAACCACATGCCCGTTCAACTCCCCGTGTGACTTTTTTTTACATTATCCATAATTACAAAGGATTTTAACATTACTGGACGTTTATAGTGTAATTTTGATGGAAAAAATATGACATGACATCAAGGGTAGAAAATGGCAGCATGGGTTGTAGATAAGATAGTGAATATGTGGATCATAGTATCCTAACTTGTGTGAGGAGCTTGATAACAAAAGGAAAAGCTGCGAGACGTTATGGACCTAACAGAGTTTATGATAGACTCAACAGAGTCTGCGTGGAGGTAGGCTGCTGGGGAGTTATCGTGCAATAGGTAATATGATAAGAGCAATTACAATTTTGATGATGAAAGCAAAGTATGTGTTAGAACAAGTAAAAATGATAGTGGCTGATGAACTGCGATATGGAGTGTGAGCCAAGGTTTGCCTAAGTCTTCAGGGAATTCTAGCAGCTTTATGAAGAAAGTGAAATAATAAGTCAAAGAAAGGACAGGAGACGACGGTGAAAGTTGTGGGATAGAGAAATGAGTGGTGAATGGCGTGTAGAGTGACTGTCGCCAGGAAACAGTTTTAACACGAGGTAGTGAAGAGGAACTTCAAAATGTCCTCCTTTTGACCATTAAGACTGGAATTTCTAATTCCTTACCTTTCCGTTCATATTCCATGTAGCAATAAATAATGTAAAGGTTCTATTTGGAAAATATCGGTCCAGTTCCTTTCCCCCAAGAAGACTTCCATTTCCAAGACTTCCAAAAAGGTAATTCCTGGAATGAGAGGTATGCGAAACAGGATTTTAATCAGTATTTAACACACATAAAAATAATACAATCTTTTAAACCGTAAAACCTCAAATGTTGAGGATTGTATTTTTAGCATTAAAGAAAGTCAATTTTCTGAAGACCTAAAAACCCAGCAAACTATACTGACCTATAGAAACCATACATATGTTAAATAATCACCCACAAAAATAATTCTCCTAAGAAACCTTAGTTCCAGCATTCACTTTTATTAAGTAGATCAGCACATGAGATGAAAGCGTCTGCATCCTGTATGCCACCATTCAATAACTTTATTTTGTTTGTGTTTGAGGAGGTGGACAATATAAATATAAGAACATCAAAGTAAAAAAAAAAAAAACTAGATTTCGGAGGCTGAAGGGCCCGGTGATGGAGATACAATTAATAAAGGTTAAGAAGTAAAATGAGGTTAATAAGTAAAATGAAGAATGGCAAAGTCCAAGTCCATCAAAGGTGGAAATTGAGATGTTGGAGGCACTGCGTGTAGAGCAGAAAGAATGTTGATGCTATCCGTGAGGAGGAAGTAATGGCGAATGACTGGGAAGAAAGTCTGATGGTAAATGTGTTTAAACAGAAGGGCGATATTATGGAAAATGGTGATTATAGAGTAATAAAGCTAACAGAACATTTGTTGAAGGTTTTAAAAAGAATACTTGATAATAGATTATGAGCAATAGTAGAGATTGGCAAACAGCAGTATGGTTTCAATAGGGGAGTAGTACAGCTGGTGTGCAAGGACGGGATTGAGTGACATACTGGCTGGGTGTTGACTGGTTTATTGGCAGTTTCTTACTGAATCTTCGAAGATGTTACTGGCCTGTGCGAGCGATAAAGTAGCGTCTACACACAGACAAACAGATGGCGATTGTGAGAGACATAATAAACATACAGTGATAAAACATATATCAATGGAAAGGCCAGGAAATTCTACATATGGCCATTTGCATGAGATTCGAGACAGATTAATGAATACAACGCAGTACCATATATGTGAAATGGCGAGACTTTGACATCTTCACAAACAGAAACATACATACAGTTTGATACAGAAGATTCGGTGGAACATTATGAGTACATGATTAGAATGCTTGCATGGCAATGCAAGTAGTGGTGATTGTACATATATCAAGACAACAATGGTTAGGGAGAAACAGATGGAAATATTGTATGGTAGAAGTTGCATTCTGCGAGTGAGAGAAAATGGGATGCTCTTGTTTCTGTCGTGTCCCCTCCGATGGATGACGAACACACGTGTGCTCGAAAGAGACCGCGGTCAGTGCGACGGGTCTCTTACAATACTCCCCACCCAAGCAAGGCAACGATGCGGAAATCGTCTTGCTGACAATTGTAATTGGCTCGAAGGGGTTGGGCTAGGGGCGGGTAGGAGGCTGAAGGGGGCGCCAGCCAGCAGGAACTCAAGGAGGACGGCAGCGGGTTGAAGGGTGACATCGGATGATCCTTCAGTAGCCAGCTTGAGGGGGACGGCAGTAGGCTGAAGGATGACGGCGGCTGATCCTTCGGTAGCCAGCTTGAGGGCTGAAGGATGATGGTAGCTGATCCTTCGGTAGCCAGCTCGAAGGGGGCGGCAGCAGGCTGAAGGCTGATGTTGGCTGGTCCTTCGTTGGTCAGCTCATCCGGTACGAGTTCGGGGGCGGCTTCAGGTTTCCTAGAGAAGGCGTACAGGACTCCGGTGGTGGGGTGGGTCATCTCGGAGGGCCGGACATCCACTGAGAGCTCGGGAATGGCATGAAGCAGCGAGGTGGTGGTAGATTCCATGCTTTGCAGGGGCCCCGGGCACCTAGCGCAGTTCGGGCTTGAAGACGTCTGGGAACTCCTTCAGCAGTTAGGTGTACTGGTTCAGGGCGACGGAGCAGATGGCGGGAGTGCTGGGGCATGTCGCCAGGGGGAGGGACTGGCAGGAGTCAGTATCCAATAGACGCTTGCGACCGACGTCGACTACCAGACCAAAGTGGGCAAGGAAGTCTGCGCGCAAGAGTGGGGTCCTCATGTCTGCGACCATGAAGTTCCAAGTGTACCTCCAGCTGAGGATGGAGATTGACAGGAGCCTGGTGCCATAGGAGAGGATGGGGGACCCGTTGGCGGCCGTCCGGAAGGCAACCGGGTCCGGCGGGCGTTTGCGGTCCTCTCTGGATGGCGGGAACACTGATCGAATATCTCCAGTGTTAAGCAGCATCATCCTGCCGGAGACGGTGTTGCGGATGTAGAAACCTACAGGTTTTGGGCTCCTGGGTTCCTCTGCTGCCATGGCGGCCTGTTCTGTTGGCCACCGCCTCCCCCGTTTTTTGGATGGGAGAAAGAGCAGGAGGGTTGGCAGTTTCGGCGTCCTTGCCATACCGCTGGTGGTAGTAGTAAGGCCCGGTGGATGCTTCTTGTGGTGATAGGGCCGCCTCCTGGTGACAGTGCTTATCTCCTCCTCTGCATTTTCCTCCAGCTGGAGGGAGCTGATGGGGTGTGCGGGCATGGATGCCCACTTCGCTGCCCTTGTGGAGTCCGTCAGTTGCTGCGCCGTCGTGATCAGGACCCCGAGCGGCATTGTGCAAGGCTCGAGAATCTGGGTTCGGACCTCCGGCTGGAGCTGACGGAGGAAGATCTCCCTTGACAGGCTTATCTCTGACCGCCTGCTGCTGCTGTCCATCTCAGGAAGGGTGAGGAGGTCCTGGATCACGCCCCACATCTCCAGGAGGTTCTGGTTGTGTCGAGGGTTGTTCACGAGATCAAGGGCGCAGGTGGCCCTCTCGGAGACCGTCAGGGAGCAGGTCTCGACGAGCGAGGCCTTCAGGTTTGGGTAGGTGACGGGATGTGCGGCAGACACCCACAGGACGAGCTTCGTGTAGACCTCTTCTGGAAGGGCGTTAATCACAGCGTCTGCCTGCAGCACCTCATCGGTAAGTCACACCAACCTGAACTGCCCCTCGACTCTGTAGAGCCATGATGACGGGTTGCTATGTGTGAAGGGCGGCAGCTTTATGGTGAGGGGGGACTTTGTTTGTTCCGTCAGGGCGGGCAGCGTGCGGGGAGCGAGTACTGGCGTGGAGGAGCGCGTGAGCCCTGGTGTGGGGAAGAGCGCGGGCGGGTTGTGCGCGAGGGAGATATCTGAGTCCGCGAAGTTCGCGGTTAACTGTAAGTGAGAGGGAATGTCCACATCCATACTCACTATTGCCCTCTTACTGGGAGTAGGTTACTCGCGTCAACACGCGCTTGGGAGCACGCCGTGTGGGTTCGCTAATGATGCTGGTGATCTGCCGACGAGAGTCAGCACGCCCGAACGCTTTGTTAAAGGGCCGTGTTTAGTCTGTTAGGGCGTGGGGTAGTTCATGGAGCCAAGACTAGGTCGCTGTATGAGTCCGCTAATGGCTCCGGGAACCACTCCTGGGTCACCACTTTAAGAGGTGCTAAATAATGAGCAGGTGGACATGCACTGCTGGTTTATTAGGAAAGCAGGCCGCTTATAAAGCGGCGTGCGGAAGTCATACAAAGGAACACAATAGGATACAGGTGACCCGAGGTCAATTACTCTCAATGTTAATTCGGACAGGCAAACACAAATAACATAAAAGATCAAAATGCAAGAATGGACACTATAATATTCTGACACATATAAAAAGTAAACAACCATAAATAAGTCAGTAACAGATACGTATTTACATAGATAAAAATGTAGCTATTTGGCTTGACCCAAGCTTGTAGGAGAGTCACCGTAGAAAACCCGTTGAGCGGGGACTTTACAAGTTTGTATGAATCAATGAAAGCACAAAATTTGGTCTCAATGCTGGGGGCAGGGAGGCCACAGCACATTCATAGTTTTGTGTATAACCATTAAGCTACAAACATCCTTTAATATCCAATTCGTTCTACCTCGGAAATAATATATTTTCACATATGTTACCCAAAGGGGAATTTTTTAGTTGATAATTAAGTTCATCGTCTCGTGGGCTCGAACCACCAAAGACAAGAACTCAGGACTACAGTGACGCGAATTTAACCACACGGCCAACAAGTGAATATATTATTTCCGAGGTAGAACGAATTGGATATTAAAGGATGTTTGAAGCTTAATGCTTGTATATGAATCACAGTGATGTTATAAAAATTATATATATATATATATATATATATATATATATATATATATATATATATATATATATATATATACATATATATATATATATATACAATATATATATGTGAATTTTTTTATTAAAAATAAGCTATAAAATTCTCACACAGGCAGGCATATACTAATACATAAACTTCGTGCATGCACTCACACATATACATTTAAAATACAAATTAATAATGCATGAAATAACTGTTTTTAAAAATCCCAGCTTCTTTCAAAAATTTCATAAGGGGTTCTAGTAAGACATCTTTAGCCAAAATATTGGCAAGAGATTTCAGGCGAAGGCCTGACTTTCACCTGCTGCTTATAAAACGAGAGCAGTGTATCACAATGTGCATAAAAGAGAGAAACTTGTCACAGTGAGCACACGCTGGCACACTGCTGTCATCTGAAATATCCTTACATGCAAGGCGACTATGCCTGATCCTCAACAGAGTTGAAACAATTTCCAGCTATAGGTTGTATTAAAACCTTTATGTCAGGGATAACATTATCCCTGATGGACTTACATTTTTTTTTATTATTGGCAAAGAATGGAACAGCCACACTTCTTGCAGCTTCCTTAAAACACTTATCACTACATAATCGTTATCCGAAGTGGCTTTTTTGGCTTTCCAGCTCACTACCATATTACCATTAATTCCCACATGAGAGGGAACCAAGTAGAAATGACCAGTTTGGTGTCGAAATGATCCAAGGTGGGAGATGAGGATGCTTAACTAACTGGATCATTTACCGCTTATAAGAGATGTTATTAACTTGTTAACTTAATCTAATTTCAAAAGGCCCACTTAATCTCTGAGAGTTACCAACTTCTTTTATAACATCGAAAGAAGGGTTCCTGAGGGAAGATGCAACTTACACAAATTACGTAAACCAAACTTTCCTATTAACAAATCAAGTGGTAATTCATTTGGTATCCACATAACTGTTCCCCACAAGAGAGGTTTTAAATATACCAGAGCATTTTCTAAGGTCCATATTATCTTCGACATTGGGTTATTTCAATTTAGTTTTACATGAAGAATAACATATTTAACACCCATATTTAAGCTGGGACTTACATAGTGAATCATACAACCCAATAATGTCTTCTTATATGCTCCCAAATTAAAGCCAAATACAACTTTTAGAATATATAAAACCATAAAAACATCTAAACCTTCAACTTTATTTTACTGGCCATCAGTGTGACTAGACCATATGCGTTTAGAGTCAAATATCATGCCCAAAAATTTAAATTCCTTATCATACGGTAAAATTGCACCTCTGCTGAAAGTGGGTACTACTGTACTTCCATATTCAGTATCTAGTAAAGCAAATAGCAACCGGGTTAAAAAATGGAAACTTAAAACCACGCTCATCAGCCCATTTACAGACGGCATTGATAGACTTTCTTCTGTGTTTACAGGCTGATGTTTCATCATAGCTTGTGCAGTAGATGACCAAGTCATCAATGAAGAAAGAACTATTTACAGGAGCGAACACTGGTTCTTCAACATTGTTAATAACCATCCCAAAGCAAGTATAACTGGGGATATTTCCCTATGGAATTCCCTCCTTCTGAATAAAAAGACCTGGGGAGAATGTTTCCCACGTGTACATTTATGAATCTGTGTGATGAAAAAGAATCAGTAAATCTTGACTGGCAACGCTTACAAAAACTGCTGAATTTGGCTGAATAGTCTAAAGAGTGGGTCTTGAATAAGTCACACCGCTTGAAAACCAAACTGGGATGGAGAAATTAAGCCTTCAGGTACCAAGTAACAAACTAACCAGGTGTTAATCATCTTTCCAGTCAGCTTTCAGACACAACTGACCAGAGCAACTGGGAAGTAACAAGTGGATACATGGGTCTCCTTACTTGGCTTCTTAACTGGAATGATAATGGTAATTTTGGTAATTTTCAAACTTAGGTAGTATCATTTTCAAAAGAGCGATCTTAGCATGTCAAATAATACTGTATTTTTCCCAGTGGCAGTGACCTCAGCTGAAAGCAGCATCTCTTGACTTTACACTACACATCTTACATAGGAACTAAGATCTAGGGCAATCTAGGATTCGTAAGTTCTTGGCCTAGTTTCTTGGCACTTCAAAACGATTACTGATCATAAAGGTATTCACTTTTAAAATGGTTACAGATAAGGGACAAACTTGCCAATTTGCTTTCCAACTTATCTCTGAAGTCCTAGAACTGGTCCCATAACGCACTAGCCTCGACTCTTAAGATATTTAAAAATACTTTTGTTGATTGACAAGGGTATGTTTATATATCATTTAACTTTGAGAGGAACCACTATTTTTATACCCCCTGTAGCATTTTCTAGTAACATTCCTTGAAATACTATATGTTTGCTCCCTTTGATTTTTGGTATAGCATCAGGATTGCGTTTCAAGCTGCTGCCATAAAGAGGCTATAGAATTCAGTTGGCTGAATAATTTTTGAAAGTTTCACCTGATGACCTAGCACTGGAACCATTCAGTTATTCAGTACCATGATAAGAGTCATTAGAATACTAATAGAGCAATAGATAAAATTGTTAAATATAAAAATATCTTTTAAAAATTTCATAACATTATCAGCATTAATGTTATTTAAAAACTCATCTATGGAACCTGAAATTTGATGTGGCCTTCTTTCATATGCATACCTGGGAAAGTCCAGCAGTGTGTTCTACACAGTAATGGGGACATCACATATTGGTGGTCCATCACCCATAAGTATGAACTTATGTGTTATATGAGTATGACATATCATCAGTCTACTCAGTCTACAGTTCCCAGTTTCTTTGGTATGATAACGACCAGAACTCAATCGATGGCCTGATTTTATGATATTTTGAGTTCTTCTTAGATAGATAATTTGATTTGTTTTACCATCGTTGTTCAATACAAGAATGGATACAGCATTTCATGTAAGTATAAGAAACCTACACATAACCATATAATTCAAATTCGTTGCACATTTAGCGTGTGCATCTGCTTGTGTGTAACCTCTGATATCAACGGGGTGCAAGCTAACAGAGCCATAGATTTTCTGAATAGTTGGATGAGAAGGCCTAAATTGCCTAATGGCTGTAGGGGCACTAAAGGACACTAGATTAATAGTAAAAAATCTGATATATACTTTTTCAATAGTTGTATAGATCTCAGTCTGACTGTCAAATCAGCTGTAAAAACTGAAGCATTACTAGATAATTTAACTACATGAAACTCATCATTATGCACAACTGCAGGGCCAGTCCCCCCTCCTGGGTCTTCAATCTGTTGGGGCAGAATTTTGATGGGGTCATGAATTTCATCATGAATCCCATCTATCAACACAGTGAGAATCTCACATATATTTGTATGTAGAATTTCCAGGCCTTTTCGTCAATATATATTTTATCACTGTATGCACATTATGTCTCTTATTATTGCTATTTGATTGACTGTTAACAAACACAAATTGCTCTCACTCAGTGTAAGGGTCATGGCAATTGAAGGTCAGGCACTTCATTTCTGTTTGCACGCTGCTATGTACACCTGTGCCCAGGTAAATAAATTAGTCAGTACCCCGTTCTGTCTCTTTCACCTCACAACTGGTGACCCAAGGAGCAATGGTAAACAGCAGTTTTGGCTTCGCCATTAACAGACTTACTATGGCCACTTTACCTCCAGAGAGCCCTTAACGGAACCATACTGTGGCAAAGTCTAGGCCTCTGAGAGCTCCTTCTCAGAGAACATCCACGCCACTAATGGACTAATTACGGCGTACCTCCTTCAGGTACGTTACGGCGTTCTCGAACGGTTTGGCCCTGCCATTTACAATTCACATCGACTGTATGCAGAAGTCATTAACAGAACCACACGCCGTATAGTTTTGACTTCTGACAAGCCCCAAACACCATTAATGGACTAAATATGGTGCTGATTTCGTGTCTTGGTGTGAGGCAAAATGTCAGACACTGAGGTAGAAAGTCGTTCTGAGGACACACAGATCCTCTGCATCCCCTTCTCGCCTTTGAAGGCAGCAATAAGGCAGGCGGTAAAACTTCCACCGTTCTTGAGGCAAAATACCGCGTCCTGGTTCCTGCAGGCAGATGTCCATTTCCGGGTAGCAAAAATCACGGATGAGGAAACCAAAGCGGACGTCACCATGACAACACTGCTGGAGGAGGTCTTCAACAAAATCACCCCATGGTTGGGCTCACAGCCGGGCAAAGTCAAGTACAAAGACCAGTAAGAGAAACTCTTCGACCCATACTCCATGCCTGTCCCAGAGAGAGCCCAACGCGCCCTCGACCTGATGACCCAGCCCATGGGGGACGCATCACCCAGGGACACCTGGGACAAACTATGAGGCCTCCTGATGCTGCTGGGCATTGACTTAGGCAGACAGAGGAGGGAGATCATGCTTGTCGCGGGAAATATTCCTACAATGCCTTCCGCAGGAGGTGAGGGCACAAATCATGGATGCAGAAGCCCTCTCAATGGACGAATTGGTGAACGTTGCACACAAACTTCACGAGACCACCAAGGCCTCCAAACATGCCGCAACACCTGCAGCCTGCAGCCTGGTAGCAGAAGAAGCCAAAAAGGGGGACACAAATGTGGTATACAGGAAGAAAGAGCTGCCGCAGCAGCAGAAGACGAGGACAAATCCAGCCTGGTGTTACTTCCATTGGAGGTTTGGAAGCGATGCCAGAAATTGCAGAGCCCCCTGTTCTTTCACAAAAACTATAAAGGCGGCCACCTATAACAGCAGTGGCCCTAAACCTTAAGGAACCCCAGCCAGTAGGATTCTTCATCTACGATGCTATATCAAGACAATGGATGCTGGTAGACACCGGGGCTATGCAGTCGGTACTTCCGCCATCAAGGGAGGACCACGAACGCACATCCAGTACCGCAGCCGCAGTAGTGGCTGCAAATGGAAGCCCCATCCGCTGCTACGGAACTCAGACCCACAGAATATCCATCCTGGGCCATAAATGTCAAGTTTCCTTTACTGGGAGCCGATTTCCTCGCACATCACGGATTGCTAGCAGACGTTGGCCAAAAACGCCTGCTGAATACCAGAACCTGCGACTCCTGACTGCTCTCCAGCGGACCAGGAATACCCGCCGTATGCTCTATCTCATCGAACAAATACAATGCCCTCCTCACGAATTCCCAGATGTCTTCAAGCCAGAACTGCGTCAGATGCCAGGTACCCAGGCCAAGCACGGCATCCATCACCACATCACCACTACAGGCCCGCTGACACATGCCAAGTTCCGCCGCCTGCTACCCAAGAAACTCCAAGATGCTAAACGAGCGTTTGTCGAGATGGAAAGGATGGGTATCTGCAGAAAGGCATCGAGTCCGTGGGCATCCCCCTCCACATGGTGAAGAAACCAGACAGTTCCTGGAGGCCCTGTGGGGACTATCGTTGGCTGAACCACTCTCCCCTGCCAAACATGCAGGACCTAACAGGTGCCCTGCACAGAACCAAGATATTCACAAAAATGGATTTGCTCAAGTCCTATTTTCAGGTGCCAGTACATCCTTCTCCTACTCCACCTTCGGCCTCAGGAACGCTGGGGCCACATTCTAACGCCTTATGGACACCATCTTGGGGGACCTACCTTTCTGCGTCAGCTACTTAGACGACATCCTGATCTTCTCCAGGTCTCCGGAGGAGCACCTGGGTCACGTTCGGGCTGTGCTAAAACACCTTCAGGAGAATGGTTTAGTCATCAGACTCAACAAATGTACCTTCGGAATGGAGAAGGTAGACTTCCTTTGACAAAAGATCTCTCCAGTAGGTGTCCGCCCCATGGCCTCCAGGGTGAATGCAGTGAAGGAGTTTCTAACACCAAAAACCACTACTACTAACACTTCGTGCCAGGCATCGCCCGCATCATGTATCCCCTAACCGGAGTACTGGAGGGGAAGCCGAAAGCACTTACTTGGGAAGCCCCACAGCAAAAGGCGTTCGAACAGACGAAGGCAGCCCTAATCAAAGCCACCACCTTAATATATCAAGACCCCACTGCCCCCTGAGACTTACCACCGACGCCAGCAATGCCGCCTACGGAGCCGTGCTGGAGCAGATAGTAGATGGTTCCCCACTCCCGCTTGCCTTTTTTAGTAGCAAGTTAAAGCTGCCGGAGACCCACTACAGTGCATTCAACAGGGAACTGCTGGCAATCTACCAAGCCGTCCGGCACTTCAACTACCTCTTGGATGGCAGCCCTGTAAAGTCCCCGCTCGACGGGTTCTCTATGATGAACATCCCGTTTTCTGCAGTGCCTTCACATGTGACCTAAGGTCGGACGAACACAATCTTATTATCATTATTGTGATTTGTATATTTATTATCTGTTCATTTGCCCTTGTACCACGTATATGTGAGAGTATTTTTATGTCCAACCAGTTATTGTTAATCATCATGTTTTCTGTACTACCTGTCCTGTTTTGTGTAGAGAAATAGTTTGACCTCAGGTCACCTGTAAATTTTTGTACCCACAGTCTCTGCGTATATGCAGACATCCGTACACCGCTTTATAAGAGGGTCACTTCATCAATAAACAAGCAGTACTTGTCTTCTGCTCATTATTTCGCACCTCTCTCACAGTGGTGACCCCCGGAGTGGTTCCCGGACCCATTAACGGACCCAAACGGCGACTTAGTCTTGGCCCGATGAACCAACCCACACCCCTAACGGACTAACTACGGCGCTCTAACAAACCTTTCGGACATTACTGACCCTTGTCGGCAAATCACCGGTGTCATTAGTGGACCCACACGGCACGCTCCCAAGCATGTATTGATGCGAGTGTTCCCTCACACTCCAAGTGAGAGCGCGGAATGAGCATGGACACAGACATCCCCAACCACATACAAATTACCGCGAACTTCTTGGAGGCAGACGCCTCCCTCACGCGACCCCCTCCTGCGCGCTCTTCCATGCTGGTGCCTGCTCCCTGCGCGATGCCCCTCCTGACAGACCAACCAAGGGCAGCCCTCAGCATAAAGCTGCCGCCATTCACCCATCAGAACTCAGCGTCCTGGCTCTACAGGGTCGAGGGGCAATTTAAGGTGGCAGGCCTGACCGACGAGGTGTTGAAGGTGGACATTGCCATCAACGCCCTACTGGAGGAGATATACAAGAAGGTCGCACAGTGGGTGACGACAATGACGAGCCCTGCCACCTTCCAGGAGTTAAAGGCCACTCTTGTTGAGACCTGCTCCTGCTGGTCTCCGAGAGAGCCGCCCGTGCCCTCGACCTCGCCATCAACTCCCGACAGAACACAAACCTCTCCTCTTGGAGACATGGCATGCCCTCCAGGACCTCCTCCTCCTCCCCGAGACTGACAGCGGCAGCAGGCACAAAGAGATTAGCCTGTCGAGGGAGATCCTCCTGTGGCAGCTACTCCCAGAGGTCCATGGGCAGATCACAGAACCATACACCCTGCCGGTCGAGGACCTGATCAGGGTGGTGCAGCAGCTGATGGATCCATGAGGGCGGCGAAGCAGGTGTCCACACCCGCGCACCCTATCAACTGCCTCCAGCCGGAGGACCCCACCACAGAGGGCATCAATGCCGTCGACAGGAGGAGGCCACCCCACCAGCAGAAGAAGGAAAGGCCGGGGCTTTGCTATTACCACCAGAGGTTCGGTAAAGCTGCCCAAAATTGTGAAGCCCCCTGCCTTTTCTCCCCTCCAAAAAACGGGAGAAGCGGCGGCCACCCAAACAGGCTGCCACCAAACAGGCTACCATATATATATTATATATATATATATATATATATATATATATATATATATATATATATATATATATATATATATATATATATATATATATATATATATATATATATATATATTATCTATATATCTATATATATATATATATATATATATATATATATATATATATATATATATATATATATATATATATATATATATATATATATATATATATATATATATATATATATATATATATATATATATATATATATATATATAATTGCTTGCAAAGGTGACCTTTGAAAAGTTGGGTCAGCTGTTCGCAGGGTCCATTTTGACTATACACAGCAAATAGGAAAATGCTGAACCATTCGCATACCACGGGAAGTCGCAAAAACTCCTTGGTGACAGAACATAGGCAGTGCAAATGCGGTTTCAGCCTAAAGCGTTCCATCAGCTGAACCAGTTACAAAATCCGGTTTCGAAGAAAGCACTCAGTAATGTACGTGTGTGTACGTGTATTTCGTGACGCCTTGAAGTAAGAGGCGTGTCTTGCCGAACTTTGACCTCGAATGATGTCACGGAAAAGTATGTTTGTTCATTCATTCAGTTCTGCATCATGCTGACTGGAATATCACTTATGATTTAAAGTTTGGAGAGGTTTTCAAACATTTATGCTGGAAATTTCATCTTCTTATCATGATTTAGGATGAAATTTAGATGTAGTCCTTCAGATTTTAACATAACCTCAGTTAAGCCTTTTGATAAGGCATTGCTTAAGAACTTTGAAGATACTTTTCTTTTAAATCTTGCTGCGGCAAAGTGCATTGGTGAGCTTCAGGCCCTTTCTTGTATGTGGGCTTTGTTGTGGTGGCAACCTCTCTCTTTTCTTTCATTGCTTATTGAAAATATATAGAGGTGAAAGCCCTTCCCAGATTTGTGACAGTGCCTAATTTAACCACTTTGGTAAGCAATGGAGAAGTAGTTATGTCCAGTTAGAACTATTAAGGGTTTATATTAGTGAGTTTCAAGACCTCTCTTGTATTTGGGCTTTGTTCTAGTGGCAACCTCTCTCTTTTCTTTCGTTGCTTAGAGAAAAGACAGAAGTGAAAGCCCTCCCCAGATTTGTGACGGTGCCTAATTTAACTGCTTTGGTAAGCAATGGAGAAATGGCTGTCTTATGTCCATTAGAATTCTTAAGGGTTTACCTGGATAGACATAATCCTTCAAGAGGAGAAGTTAAGAATTTATCTGTGGTGTAAGAAGGCCAAAAACTCCTATGTCCAAGAATGCTTAAGTCAATGCACACAAAGTTGATTCCTGAGATTCCTGAGCTTTTACCATTTTTTAAAGTAATCTTCATGGCTTCCTTACCGTAAGCATGTCTTTATTTCCTTTAAAACCTTTTGCTAGAGAAGGTTGTCATGCAGATCAGGGGAAATGTAACTGTTTTTGCCCCATTATTTGCAAAATGTTCAAATTTAGCATGAGGCGTAAAGCCCTCTGTCCTATCATTGCTGTGGGGACACTTTCTCCTGAATCAAATATGATAGTAACCTTGCTTTCTATCTTATCGTTAGTTGTTAGGAAATGCCACTATTGAATTTTGGGAGCATGAAGGTACACATTGGTGTATAGGAGTGCACGTCCATATATGAAGGTGGTAGCTATCTTTAGTTTTGGACTGTCGGTTATGGGCTTTTGACTCAGGCACAGGAGTCACCAGTACTCTATGAGAGAGAGTCCTTTTTTCCCTGTAAGGATCCTCTGACAAGTCTCGCTACAGGGGCCTTACATCCTGTTGTGGTTCCAATGTCTGGTGACAGTACTTGCCAGTAATGATCACACAACAGGCAGGAATGTTGAGAAGCTTTTTTTTCTCACCATTAAAAAGCTTGTAGTTCCCTTGGCTGAACAATGTTTCTCTAGCTGCACTAACCCATCATCCTCATTCAATGTGGTAGTCAGCAAACTTTAACAGTAGGTAAGATTCATTCCAAATAATGAAAATTTTATGATAAAATTATTTGGCTACTTACCTACTATTAAAGTGGAAACCTACCCAGATTCCCCACATCTTAGTGGGTGGTCATGAAGAATTCTAACAAGAACATAAACATTCCAACGCCACCTGGTGGGAAACAGGTGATTACAGTACGGAGACAGTCCTAGCGGGTTAGCCAAGTTTTGTTTTGTATTTTATTTTTTAATTACAATTGTACCTAATGGTACGAAGATATAAGCTAACTTTAATAGTAGGTAAGTATCCAAATAATTAATTTTACAATAAAAATTTACATTAGTCTTCCAAAGGCCGAGCTGATTTGCACGAATGAGTGAATGTATGAAATTTGGGCCAAATAGCCCAGTACTGGAGGATAAGAGGCCATTTGGCGACATTTATGGGAATGAATGTCATTGAAATCCTGCACAGTCGAGTACATACTAATGCAGAAAAATTAACCATGTCTGCCAATGAAATTTTGTACGCCAGGACCTAACACACACACACACACACACACATACATATTTTTTTTTTTTACTGGCAAGGATGGGGGACAGCCATATTCACCACTTACAGAGTGTGTTGTAACTTGTCTTTGCATATCAGAGTTGGCAACAATTTTTTTTACAAATAATCGTTATTTAAAAAGGAGTCTCTTGCTTCCTTGTGCACTACCTCATCACTACGAGTCACCACAAGTAGAAATGAACTTTTAGTATCGACTGCTTTTTGGATCAAAAGTGGAAAGTAATAAAAACACTCAAAGAATCTAATGTACCCCCAGAGTCGCAAATATTTTTCATTTGCTGTTTAAAATCAGTTCCAAGGCTTTAATTAATGTTGTCAACCCTGTTATAAATGCAGATGCACAGTCAGGTAATTTTGCTAAATATGGTTCATTCTTATTGACCTCAACACATCCAACATTACTTTCTGACTCCAAACCATTCATAAATAGCTTCGTGTGATCTTTATTATCAGCATCATGTTCAACAAATTTGGATTTAATCTCTCCAGTGGAAGTGCTCTTCTCTGAAAAAGATTTTGGCACATGGAAATTTTAGGTATGATTCAAGAAAGGATATAAGTATGATTAACATTCTGAATCTTTGGCTTCTGAGGAGACACATCGTCAACCTGCCAACTAAATCTCAGTCACCAGGTTTTTTAACATACTGAAGGAAGGATTGCTGGGGCAGATTAAGTACTAGTTTATCAGTATCCACATAAATGCTCTAAACAAGAGATATTCTAAATGCACCACAGCATATTCTTTTAATTTAGTTTCACATACAGAAGAATATATTTCACAGCAATACTCAAGGTGGGGCCTACACAGCGAATTGTACAACCTGCTATCCAGTTAAATGATTGATTTATTTATGGTTACTAAAACTGGTGTCACAGCATCTAAAATTACAAAGGAAACAAAAAAATAAATTAATTAAAAAGGAGTTTTATATAAGATATGTATTATATATATATATATATATATATATATATATATATATATATATATATATATATATATATATATATATATATATATATATATATATATATATATATATTATATATATATATTATTCATTCATATATATATATATATATATATATATATATATATATATATATATATATATATATATATATATATATATATATTGTCAGCATGTTGTTCTTTCTCTTTTAATTTTAATACGCTAGTATAATAATATTTTGAAATGTTTGTATTAAAGACTTTGTTTATCCTGCTCAGCAGCCCTTTGTTGCCTAACAAGTAATTATAGTTTTGTTTTTCTTTTCAAGACACGTCACCTTACAGTAGCTTCCCCGCCTGGAGAGATTTCCTCTTGTCCATTGAAGACGGGCGAGAGAATCTATTTCTAAGGTGTTGATAGTGGTTGCTGAGGTTCCTTGCTGGATTACCTGTTCCCGTTATTACCTGCTGTCCCCACTGCCCGAATTCCCAAGAGGAATCCCACAATTATAAGGAGCGATTCATCCTGTGGGTCTGCTCCTCTCGTGTTGGAGCTACGGCATTCCAGCTTGTGCCTCTGCTTCAGTCACACTGTCGGGGGTACTCTCTGCTTGACTGACGCTCAGGGATATTACTGCCTTTCTCTGGAGAGGATGATGGCCTTCTGGCACCATCACTGCTTGCTTGGGCCCCACATGAACCCTAACTATCTGAGAGAGTTTTATGTGTGATGTTGCAGGAGCTGATTAGCACCTTGAGGAGGTTGCAACGTAAAATATTGACCCTAATCACCATATTGAAGTGAGCAAGTATATCGTTAGGCTATTCCTCTTCTTTTCAATCCTCTCTTGCTTTCTGGGCCCCATTTTCAGTATAAGTGTATTGCCTTCTTTCCTTAATAGTATATGAGTGCTTTTTTTATTTATTTCATATGCAAGGGTATTTGTGTTTTATTTTTTTGTGAAATTATGTGTGAAGAGGTTCAGGTGTTACTTCTATCCGAAGTCTGTGTATTAAATATTAAGTGGTTTTTCTCGGTGTTTGTTTGTCCTCCTTTCATCACTGCACACTCCTGGTAATTTTATGATTGATTCCATCCATTGTGGACTCCATTTTTGTTAGGGTGAATCTTGAAGATAAGGGTTTGAAATATTTATTGTGTGGTGGTTGAGGCAATTAATACATACATACACACACACACGCACACTATATATATATGTATATATATATATATATATATATATATATATATATATATATATATATATATATATATATATATATATATATATATATATATATATATATATATATATATATATATATATATATATATATATATATATATATATATATATATATATATATATATATATGTATATATATATATATATATATATATATATATATATATATATATATATATATATATATATATATATATATATGTATATATATATATATATATATATATATATATATATATATATATATATATATATATATGTATGTATGTATGTATGTATTTATATATATATATATATATATATATATATATATATATATATATATATATATATATATATATATATATATATATATATATATATATATATATATATATATATATATATATATGTATATATATATCACTTATAAATTCCCCTTCGATGATCATTCCCCATCGGGGATATTCCCGAGGTAGCGTGAATTTGATATTAAACAAAATTTGTAGCTTCATCAATGTATATAAATCACAGCTGGTACAAAGATTTACAGGTGACCTGAGGTCAAACTAGTTCCTTAAAAAACAGGACAGTTTCATACAGAGAACATGGTGATAAACAATATCCTGTTACTTGTACATAATAAATGATTGCTTAGAAAGACAATATAGCCTATACATAGTTTATAACTGTGATGATAAATATATATTCCGCTCGACCTTAGGTCGCGGAAAGGCACTACAGAAAACGGGATGTTCTCCACAGAGAACACGTCGAGCGGGGACTTTCCAATTCTACCCCCCCCCCACAACCGCCAAGATGGAGATAACGTTTGATTAAAACAGGTATCTTCTGGGGCGACGAAGAGGGCCTCTCTTTCTTGATGTCAACTGGAGAGGGTGGTCGCCTTCCCCGGTGTCCTTTGTAGTGGTTTGTTGTGGTGTATTTTCGTTAGGTTTCTGGGTTTTCTGGGGACACCCTCGCCTCCTTCCTGAGACCGGGGTTGTTTGAGAGGCTGCCGTATCCTGCAGGAGATCTTGGGGTCCTCCTCCGTTGGCCCCCTCCAGGAATGCGGGTTTGAGACGATCTATTGATACCCAGTCTTCCCGCCCATGGATGGATATTTGGAATGCCTTCTTGTTCCTTTCTAGGACTAGGAAAGGTCCCCTGTAGGGTCTAGCCAAGGGTGGACGTACGGCGTCGTCCCTGACGAAGACGTGGGTGGAGGAGGACATCTCGGGGGCCATGAAGGGGGACGTCCTGTCGGTGAATGTCTTCTGGCAGGAGGGCGAACTTTCCAACCCTGTCTTGGAGCCTCTGTATTCCTATGTCGTCCCTGTTCTCTGCGACAAGTTCCCCTGGGACTATCAGGGTCTCCCTGTAGACTTTTTCTGCTGAGGAGGGGTCGCTGTTGGCTCTGGGGGCGGTTCTCAACACGAGGAGGACCCAGGGTAGCTGGTACTTCCAGTTTTTAGCAGAACAACGAGCCATGAGGACGCCTTCAGAGACCTGTGGAACCTTTCCACCATTCCGTTGGCTGCAGGGTTGTAGGCGGTGGTGCTGTGGTGAGTGGTCCCCATTAGATGTGACAGGGCGGTAAACAGCTCGGACAGGAAAGCGGGTCCCCTGTCTGTTGTTATGTCGTCCGGGACACGAAACTGGCTCATCCAACTGGGGGCTTCTGCACATGCACTGGAGGTGGCTTCTTCCATGGGCGTAGCTTCAGGCCATCTGGTGGAGCAGTCGATGACCATCAGTAGGTATCTGGCTCCTCCTGATGGGGGAAGAGGTCCTACTACGTCAACGTGGATGTGCCCAAAATGTCTCTTTGGCTGGGGGAATTCGCCCACCCCGATTCGGTGTGCCGCCCTACTTTCCTTGTCTGACACTGCATACACTGTCTTGCCCAGGCCTTTGTGTCTTTTCGTATGCCGTGCAAGACGAACTTCTCCATCAGCAGTCTGGCTGTTGTCCTTCCAGAGGGGTGGGATAGGCCATGGATGATGTCGAAAACCAACCGATGTCTGGAGGCGGGTACCAGGGGGCGGGGGTGTCCAGTACTGATGTCACTCAGTAATGTTGATCTTTCTGAGCCAAAGGGCACGTCCTTCCACTTCAGCGACATGACAGCTGTACGGTAGGCTGGGGTCTCAGGGTTAGCAGCTTGTTCGTGGGTGAGGTCTTCGTAATCGATCCCCAGCTGTACGGAATCGATCTCGATCCTCAAGAGGGCATCGGCTACCGGGGTCTTCCTGCTGGGGAGGTACTTGATGGTGCATGTGAACTCCGCGATGGCTGCAAGGTGCCACTGCTGCCTAGAGGACCATGCGTCCCCAGCTTTGTGAAGGCGTGGACCAGCGGCTGGTGGTCGGTCCATATTGTGAAGGGCGTCCCCTCCAGGAGGAACTTGAAGTGCCGTACTGCCTGGTATGCTGCAAGGAGTTCTCGGTCGAAGGTGCTGTAGCGGGACTCTGCAGGGTTTAGCCTCCTACTGAAGAAGGTGATGGGTTGAGGGGTCCCTCTGATGATCTGTTCCAGTACTGCCCCACAGGCGACATTGCTGGCGTCCGTTGTCAGTTGGAGGGGAGCGCTGGGATCCTGGTGGGACAAAGATGTTGCTTTGGCGAGGGAGGCCTTCGCCAGGAGGAAAGCCTTCTGCTGGCCGGGTCCCCACACTAAGGTCTTCGGTTGTCCCTTCAGGGCCTCAATCAGGGGGGGCATGGTATAAGCGATCCCCAGGATGAATCTTCTGTAGTAGCTGACCATCCCGAGGAATTCTTGTATGGCCCTGATGGAGGTAGGGGTGGGGAACTTCTAGACGGCTTCAACCTTCGACGACGCCGGGCAGATGCCCTCCAGGGATATCTCGTGGCCCAGGAATTCCACCTTCTCGACGCCGAAGGCGCATTTGTCAAACCTGACTATGAGGCCATTCTCCTGTAGGCGCTGCAGGACCTTCTGGATGTGTCACAGACGTTCCTCCCAGGACCTGCAAAAGATTAGGATATCGTCGACGTAGCAGACACAGAAGTCCAGGTCCCCCAGGATGCTGTCCATCAACCTCTGGAAGGTCGCGCCCGCGTTCTTCAGGCCGAAGATGGAGAAGGCGAAGACGTAGGACACGAAGGGCATGACAATGGCGGTCTTGGAGATGTCCTCCAGAGCTACTAGGACCTGAAAATAAGATTTTAGTAGGTCCATTTTGGAGACTATCCTGGCTCCATGGAAAGAGGCCATCAGGTCCTCCATGTTCGCCAGGGGGTAGTGGTCAGGCTCTGTAGCAAGGTTCAGCCGCCTGTATTCGCCGCAGGGCGTCCAGGTGCCGTCTGCTTTCTGCACCATGTGAAGAGGGGAAGCCCATGGGCTGGGAGCCTTTTTGCATATGCCCATCCTTTCCATTTCTGCAAAGGCCTTTTTGACCTCCTGAAGGCGCTGTGGGGGAAGCTGTCGGAACTTCGCATGTGTTGGGGGCCCCTTAGTCTTAATATGGTAGTATATGCCATGTCTGGCAGGAGTCTCGGGCATCTGGTGGAGCTCGGGTTTGAAGACCTCCAGGAAATCTTTCAGGAGGGAACCATACTGGTGGGGTGCGATGGAACAGATGGCGGGCTCCCTGGGGCCTGGCGACAAGGGCAGGGATTGGCAGAACTGGGTGTCTAGCAGGCATTTGCAGCCGACATCAACTGCCAGACTGAAGTGGGTGAAGAAGTCCGCCCCCAGAAGTGGAGTCCTGACGTCCGTGATGATGAACTCCCAGTTGTACCTCCAGCTGTCAGGCAGGTAGTCGGGTCCAGTGGTCGTCTGAGGTCCTCTCCTGAGGGTGGAAATGCCGAACACATGGCTCCAGTGTCGACCAACATCATCCTGCCAGAGATCGCGTCGAACCCTACTGGGTACTTCTGTTGTTGCTGCCACAGCAGCCTTTGGGGTTGGCCGCTGCCTCCTCTGTTTTTTGAAGGAAGGAAAGGGCAGGGGGCTTCGCACTTCCGGCGTCTCTCCCGAACCTCCGGTGGAAGTAGCATAGCCCACGTCCTTCCCTCTTCTGCTGGTGGGACGACCTTTTATGTTCAATGGAGTTGACGGGCTCCGTGGTCGGGTCCTCCAGCAGGAGGCAGTTGGCAGAGTGTGCAGGCATGGTCGCCCACTTGGCCGCCTTAGTGGAGTCCATCAGCTGCTGCACCAATCTGATTAGGTCCTCGACTGGCAGGGTGTATGCATCCGTGATTTGCCCATGGACCTCCAGCAGTAGCTGCCTCAGGAAGATCTCCCTCGACAGACTGATTTCCTTGTGCCTGCCGCTGCTGCCAGTCTCAGGGGGGAGGAGGAGGAGGTCCTGGAGGGCGTGCCATACTTCTAAGAAGTTTCCCTCCTGCCGGGGATTGAGGGCGAGGTCAAGGGCGTGGGCAGCTCTCTCGGAGACCGGCAGGGAGCAGGTCTGGACGAGAGTAGATTTTAGTTTTTGGAAGGTGGCGGGGACCGTCGTCGTAATCAACCACGGGGCAATCTTCTTATAAATTTCCTCTGGGAGGGCATTAATGGCAATGTCCACCTTCAACGCCTCGTCAGTCAGGCCTGCTATTTTGAATTGCCCCTCAACCCTGTAGAACCAAGACACTGCGTTCCCCCTGGTGAATGGCAGCAGCCTTATGTTAAGGGCCGTCTTTGGTTGGTCGGGAGACATCGCGTGGGGTGGCGGTACAGGTGTGGAGGTGTGCGCGGGAGGGGGTTGCGAGAGGGAGGTGTTTGCCTCCGAGAGGTTCGTGGTAATTTGTACATGATTGGGAATGTCTCCGTCCATGCTCTCTTTGCGCTCTCACTTGGAGTTCTCTGGGAACACTCACACCAATACATGCTGGGGGAGCGTGCCATGTGGGTCCGCTAATGACGTTGGCAACCTGCCGACGAGGGTCGGTTAACCCCTGAACACTATGTTAGAGCACCGTAGTTAGTCCACTTAGGGGCGTGGATTAGGTTCATCGGGCCAAGACTTAGTCGCCATTTGGGTCCGTTAATGGCTTCCGAAAACTACTCTGGGGGTCACCACTGTGAGAGAGGTACGAAATAATGAGCAGAGAGGCAAGTACTGCTGATTTATTGATAAAAAATAGCTGCTTATAAAGCGAGATGCGGACGTCTGCGTAGTGCGCAGAGACAGCTGGTACAAAGATTTACAGGTGACCTGAGGTCAAACTAATTCCTTAAAAAACAGAACAGTTTCATACAGAGAACATGATGGTAAACAATGTCTGACATATGAAATAAATATCTTGTTACTTGTACATAATAAATGATTGCTTGGAAAGACAATATAGCCTATACATAGTTTATAATTGTGATGATAAATACACATTCCGCTCGACCTTAGGTCACGGAAAGGCACTGGAGAAAACGGGATGTTCTCCACACAGAATGCGTTGAGCGGGGACTTTACAGTACCAATGAGCTGTCATGGTGGAGGTGGGTTAATGCCGAAGCTAAGTATAATTTCCCCATTCTCGAAGGGTAGACAAGTACAGCAGATTTGGCATTTACTTATACTTATCTTGATAGCTCAGTGGGTAGACTGTCGACTGGAGTTGTTGGAAGGAAACTGTCATGGGATCGAGACCCGGCAGTACCGGTCCATTTATCACTTATAAATTCCCCTTCGGTGATCATTCCCCATCGGGGATATTCCCGAGGTAGTGTGAATTTGATGTTAAACAACATTTGTAGCTTCATGAATACATATATAAATAAATATATATATATATATATATATATATATATATATATATATATATATAGTTACATTCTGGGGCTGGTTGGGATAATGGAAATTATTATTTTAATTAACTGCCTTGAAAGCTACCACAAAGCACTTGGAATGTAAGCAATAAATGGGATGAATAAACTGACTTACCTTGATGTCACATCTAAGCAAACAGAATTGGAAGTCGCCATGGGGGAAATTTAACCAGTTATGCAATCTAAACTGAATTTATTTATAAATGTAGCAATCAGGAAATTAATGTGGTTGGGCTGACTGATCAGCAAGCAAGCACATACAATGTGCAATAAAATTAGACAATGCGTAGCAAATTGCTGAATCCGAAAAGGCTACGGCCCTGAAATAGTGTAACACGCAAATGAACATGAAGGGTGCTACTGGTTAAATGATTTTTGTTGGTAATGCATCTTGGTTCATCCAAGGGGGGCAGGGGGAGACTGTCCAGTGCCCTGGACTGCTAATCAGAACATTCTTGCATGTGGCAGGAGGCCAGCTACGCGTCTATGGGAGGGTTTGTTCACTAGGCAGGGAAACAGACCATCCGAGGTGCTGGATAACAGGTTCTGATTCCTTCTGTGCATAGAGCTCATTGCAAAGATGAATTTTGGCAGCAGGAGTCTCGCATTCCGCACCAAGAGAGTGAGACAAAAGGGGCACCACTCGACACTGTGGCTTTTGGACAAGGAGTGTCTTTTCCCAAGTTGCAGGGCATCATGTCCGCTCTGTTGTTTGGATTGGAGCACAGGACATTGGCGATCTGAAAGCAACCACACAGCCAGTGAAAGGTCGTAGGGAAAATAGGTCTTATAGTTAGGTCCTTAAGAGTTAGGATAATAGCCTACTTACAGCCCTGATTCGCCCTTGTGTCCCTAATGGCTATCTGACCCCCCTAATCACCTGATGCTGGGGCTATGAGGTTGGTATTGTAGATCATTACATTTGGAAATCTTTTCTGAAAGGCACGCCTTTCAGAAAAGAATTTACGTGTATGGAGGGTAAATTTATTCTGTGCAAATAAGGATTAAATTAAGAAATGCCAACTACTGCACTTCGAGGAACATCAAAGTGCTCACAGCTTACACCACATGTCAACTTCTTACCTCCTGTTGTTGTGATCACACACAGTAAAGAATAGTATTCCTGTCATTTAGGAAAATGAAATTATTGTTTATGTTTATATATTAGAATGATATATATTCATTTCTATCTTTTATCAACAAGTACTTATTCAAAATAATAAATAACCAATTGCCTAACATTCCTCCAGGAAGGGAAAGATTTTGTTTGATTCATGATTACGTTATTAGCAAAGGAACGAATTGCCAAGTTTATACATGCCGTACGGACATGCTTAGTGGTAATTTTTTTCTAACGATCCATGTAACTTTATACTTAATCCTACTTCCAGGAATATGATGTCATTGTAAAGATAATGAGTTGTAAGCTATTATGTTATGTTATAAACCAATATAAAGAATACATACCACGGGTTGAAGTTAACCGTATACGAAAGTGTTTTGCTACTTTTTTTCTTAATATGAGGAGCGCGGTGGAAGGCTAACTGTTGCAGCAATTCACTTGGCAATAGGTAAGAAGTAAAAGGGCGTAAGAGAGTATAGACCAAATGTTTCTTATTAAAAAAAGACGTCTATTCTCATACAATATTAATGGATGAGTTTAAATTAGAACTAATGGGTTGGTTAAGCTTTTTGTGAATTGGACATTGAAGTTTACATTCATTACAGTAACACATCATAAAAAGACATTGTTGTGAAAAGTTACGCATTTCACCACCTTGTTGTTCACCACCTTGTTGGGCACCTGGGTGCCAAAAACCATGTTATCTTTCCTGGTTGCCCATGGGCCAGACGAACTTGCTTCGGCCCCGTCTGGGCAGCACTGATGCACGATCCGAACATGTCCATTTGGCAGGAAAGCCGCAATTACACCTAATCGAACAACTACAAAAGGTGGAAGCGGGCTCAGATGATCAGCTCTCCGATCCAGGACACCATAAAGATAACTTGCATAAAGTGTAAGCACTGAGAGGTTCTTTGGTATATCACCCGTCTTATGGTACAGCAAGTAAGGTAGGATAATTAATTGAACTCTGTAAATGTGTCCACCGAGGTTTAATTGTAAGTTGTTTCAAAACCGATAGTGAATATTTAAAGTGAATTTCTTTGCTATTTGTGATATTATTTAACTAAGAGAATTCCATTGTAATCGTGCATCCATTATTGATGAGTACTTGTATGTAAATAGTTGTAAATAAATTAGTTTTTAAGTCAACATTTTAAAACTGTGGCCTCATTGAGCCTTCCCTAGTTTGTAGACATCCTCATCATCCTTTGCAATCCTTTAGCTAACAACATCAGCAAAGAAACAGTGCATTGTGGATGAAAATTCACAATATATTTGGTCCTTCGAACCGGATTGCATGGACAAAAGCGATCTTCAACGGTTGTGCTAGTGAGGTTATGGTATGTAACATGTTAGGCTAATTAGGGAACCTGGTGGATTGTGAGTCATTTTGAGTCTGATAGCCTACCCTTTTGGGGACGTAGACATAATCTGGTGATTTAGTACATAGGCAGTAATGATTTAGCAAATAATCCAGTGCTTGATGTTTGGGAATGTTATCGCGCTTTGGTAGAGCGCTTAAGACAAATTGCAGTTACTGTTGCTTTATGCCACGCAGAAATTAGAATGTACAAAGAAACGAACCGTTTCAACATTGATCTTGAGCAGTACGATGCTGATGTGAAAAACTTTTGAGAAGGTATTGTGCTAGATGTAGGAGATATCAGGTTAGGCATTTACCGATGAATGCGTGGGTGTACCGACGAAACCGGACAGTCGATAATGTTCATTTCATCCGTAGTGTAAGAAGTGCACTTGCCAATAGCTTCGTGAAACTCGTGTGTAATGAACAAACCCATCAAACAGTAGAGTAAAATGCCAAAAATCTAGTCTTGGTCCATCGTTCTGTTTTCTTTGAAAACAGTTTTATTGCAATATACATTTCTATTCTTCCTATACAGATTAAAGTAGTCACACCCTTGTGAGAGAGGTGCGAAATAATGAGCAGGAAGACAAGTACTGCTGGTTTATTGATGAAGTGACCCGCTTATAAAGCGGCGTGTAGACATCTGCGTATACGCAGAGACCGTGGGTACAAAAATTTACAGGTGACCTGAGGTCAAACTATTTCTCTACACAAAACAGGACGGGTACATATTTAAGAGGTGTGAAAGAAACGAGCAGGATAAGGTTACTGCCACTTTATTCATGATCCAGGCAGTTTATATAGCGGCAGACTGGCATCGCGCTGCGGAATACAATGGAAACCTCAGTGACCTGAGGTCGATAATAAATAACAATAAATACAGCGAACCAGTACACTTTACAATGTAAGAACAGACAGAAATGGAACTGGATACAATCTTGATGCCTGTGACAGAAGAAACATGTGATACATTTTAACAGCAGGTAAACAAAATATATACATAGTTTAAATGATTGAACGTTGCGTGACCTGATGCGTTAGGCGTGACTAATTGTAGGCAAAGAAAATGGGATGTCACCACAGAAAACTTGCCCAGCAGAGACTTTACAATTAACACTTTTAGCAGAGACTTCACGAATGACTCTACAGATGACTTTACAAATACTCCCCCCCCCCACAAGACGTGGGTAACGTCTGATTAGTCTGTGTATCTGCTGGGGCGCTGCAGGGGGCCCCGGCTGCATGAGGACATCGGGGGAATGCCCGCTGCGTGGGTTTGCCTGACTGCGGGTGTGGGCTGACTTTTTTGGGGCGGCCACGTCTCCACCCCTTACGAGGGCCCGGCTGTGGCGAAGGCTGAGCAGGCGGAGGGTGCAGTGTGGTGACGTCTGTGTCCTCCAGGAGGGCGGGCTTGACCTGGTCAATTGACACGCAGTCGTTCCTCCCGTGAAGTGCGAGCAGGAGAACTCGGTGATAGAGATGCTGCTGCTGCCTAGAAGACCATGCGTCCCCTTGCTTTGTGAAGGTGTGTACCGGCGGCTGGTGGTCTGTGTAGATTGTGAAGGGCGTGCCCTCCAGGAGGAACTTGAAAGGCCGGACTGCACGGTACACCGCACAGAGTTCCCGGTCGAAGGTGCTGTAACGGGCCTCTGCGGGGTTGAATTTCTTGCTGAAGAAGGCGATGGGCTGGGGGTTGCCATCGATGACTTGCTCCAAGACAGCACCACAGGCGATGTTGTTGGCGTCCGTCATCAGCTGGAGGGGGGGCGTTGGGATCCTGGTGGGCCAAGGCGGTTGCCTCGGCGAGGGCGGCCTTCGTCAGGGAGAAGGCCTGCTGCTGGCTGGGTCCCCACAACAAGGACTTTGGATGGCTGTGGTGTGCGCGATCCCGGGGATGAACCTCCTGTAGTAGTTCACCATCCCGAGGAACTCCTGGATGGCCTTGACGGAGTTGGGGACGGGGAACCTGGTGACAGCTGCGACTTTGGCTGTGAGCAGGACTGTCCGGATGTGTTTCTGGTGCTCCATGTGGGACCTGGAAAATATAAGGATATCATCTACATAGCAGATGCAAAACTTCAGATCCCCTAGGATGCTGTCCATGAGCCGCTGGAAAGTCGCCCCGGTGTTCCTCAGGCCGAAGGCGGAGAAAGCGAACACGTAGGACCCGAAAGGCATGATAATGGCGATCTTTGGTATGTCCTCTGGCGCGACTGGTACCTGAAAATTGGATTTCGAGAGATCCAACTTAGTAAAAATTTTGGCCCCGTGGAAGGAAGCCGTTAGGTCCTGCATGTTCGGGAGGGGGTAATGGTCAGGTTTCGTTGCGAGGTTAAGCCGCCTGTAGTCATCACAGGGTCTCCAGGAGCCATCAGGTTTCTGCACCATGTGGAGGGGGGACGCCCACGGGCTGGCGTTCTTGGCCTCCTGTAGGCGCCGCGGGGAAGCCTCCGGAACCTCACATGTGCAGGGGGGCCCTTTGTCTTTATGTGATGGTAGATGCCATGTTTGGCTGGGGCCCCGGGGACTTGGCGGAGCTCGGGCCTGAAAACTTCCAGGAACTCCGTCAGCAGCTGTGCGTACTGGTGGGGGGCGGCGGAACAGATGGTGGGCGCCATGGGTTCCGTTGCCAACGGAAGGGACTGGCAGGAGTCGGTGTCGAGGAGGCGCTTCCGACCGACGTCGACTGCCAGCCCAAAGTGGGCAAGGAAATCCGCACCCAGGAGCGGGGTCCTCATGTCCACGATGACGAAGTCCCAGGAATATCTCTGGCCAAGGACGGAGATCGACAGGGGCCTGGTGCCATAGGAGAGGATGGGGGGACCCATTGGCGGCCGTCAAGAAGGCAGCCGGGTCCGATTCTCACTTGAGGTCCTCTCTGGATGCCGGGAAGATTGATCTAATGGCCCCCGTGTCAACCAGCATCATCCTGCCAGAGACGGTGTCACAGACATAGAAGCCTACTGATTCTGGTCCCCTGGGTTCTTCTGCTGCCATGGCAGCCTGTCCTGCTGGTTGCCGCCACCCCCGTTTTTTGAACGGGTGAATGAACAGGGCAGCAGGCAGTTCCGGGCGTCCCTGCCGAACCGCCTGTGGTAGTGGCACAGCCCCGGGGAATTCCACCTGTTGTGAGGCACTGGGCTCCTCCTGGCGACGGCGTTGACTTCCTGCTCTGCGCCCTCCTCCTGCTGGATGGTGCTGACTGTTAGTGCGGGTGCTAGTACCCACTCCTTTGCCCTCATGGAGTCCATCAGGTTCGGCGCCGTGTGGATCAGGTCGTCGAGGGGGATGGCGTAGGGCTCAGGGATTAGTGTCTGGACCTCCGGGAGGAGCTGACGAAGGAGGAGCTCCCGCGACAGGCTTATTTCGTTTTGTTTTCCGGTGCCGTCAGTGTCTGGGAGGGTGAGGAGGTCCTTTATCATGCCCCATGACTCCCTGACGCTCTGCTCCTGCCACGGGCTGACAGCGAGGTCGAGGGTGCGGGCAGCCCGCTCGGCGACCAGCAGGGAGCATGCCTCGAGGAGGGACTTCTTCAGGAGGTGGTAGGTGAAGGGGCGTGCGTCGGACACCTACGGGACGAGCTTCTTGTAGACTTCCTCCGGCAGGGCATTAAGTACGGTAACCGCCTGCAGCACCCCGTCGGTGAGTTCCGCCATGCGGAACTGGCTCTCGACCCTGTACAGCCATGATGATGGGTTCCCCTGCATGAATGGCGGCAGTTTAAGGTCAGGGCAACCCGTGATTGTCCTGCCGGGCAGGGGAGAGTGCGGGGCGCAGGCAGGGGTGTGGAGGGGCGTGAGAGCCTCAGCGCGGGGGCAGGTGCGGGTGATATGGGGGGAGGTAGACATCCAAATCCGTGAGGTTAGCAGTTAACTGAACGGGGGAAGGGATGTCCGCGTCCATACTCGCTCTTTGCCCTCCTAACTGGAGTGGGGGTACTTGCGTCAAAACGCACTTGGAAGCGCGCAGTGTGAGTCCACTAATGACACTGGTGATTTTGCAGACGAGAGTCAGCACCCCCAAACGCTGGTCCAGCGCTGTGATTAGTCCGCTAAGGGCGTGAGTAAGTTCTGAAACCAAGACTGAGTCGCTGTATGGGTCTGCTAATGGCTTCAGGAACCACTCCGGGGTCACCACTTTAAGAGGTGCGAAAGAAACAAGCAGGATAAGGTTACTGCCACTTTATTCATGACCTGAGGTTGATAATAAATAACAATAAATACAGCGGACCAGTACACTTTACAATGTAAGAACAGACAGAAATGGAATTGGATACAATCTTGATGCCTGTGAAAGAAGAAACATGTGATACATTTTGACAGCAGGTAAACAAAATATATACATAGTTTAAATGATTGAACTTTGCGTGACCTGATGCATTAGGTGTGACTAATTGTAGGCAAAGAAAATGGGACGTCACCGCAGAAAACTTGCCCAGCAGAGACTTTACAATTAACACTTTTAACAGAGACTTCACGAATGACTTTACAGATGACTTTACACATACAGAAAACATGAAGAATAACAATAACTGGTTGGACATAAAAATACTCTGTCACATATACGTGGTACAAGGGCAAATGAACAGATAATAAATATACAGTTCACAATAATGATAATAAGATTGTGTTTGTCTGACCTTTGGTCGCAAGTGTAGGCACCGCAGAAAACGGGATGTTCATCATAGAAAACCCATTGAGCAGGGACTTTACACCCTCCTCTTTACACATTGGTAACGTAATTCAATCAGCTTCTTCCATCAAAATGATGAACCACACAGAACCTAAGTTCTTTACTGCTGTAACTAACCTGCTACGAGACACTTTAGACAAAGCACACCGAGACCTCGTCGAGTCTCACAGTCTGTCTATATTTGAAGAAATGCTTAATAGAATAAAAGCAGATGAGAAAGTACTTAAAGTTGCGTACGTCCAGTAATTAGTAACTATTGACCCCGAAGTTGAAAGTGAAGTTAAGAAAGTCTTAGACCGTGCTCGTAAGGCTATAACCTTAATCATTGACAGAATAAGTTCCCTATTGAAATCTGTTCAACCCAAGAAAGAATTGCCACGACTTAAGGAGATTCCCTTGCCCACCTTCAGTGGGGAGAGAAGTGAGTATAGCAATTTCATAGAATTGTTTGATGTGCTAGTTCACAGTCGACCTGATCTAGATGACGTGACTAGATTTACTTATCTAACTGGATTGTTGAAAGGAGAGCCCCTCAGACTGATTAGCAGCCCGAGTATAACTTCACATAACTATGCCATAGCAAGAAAGCTGTTGAAAGAGAGCTATGGTGACATGCACCAAGCATTGGTTGTGTTGCATTGTAAGTTAGCCAATTTACCCGTGCCTAAGTGTAATCATCAGGATTTACGGAAGTTCAGAGTTGAAGTTGCTGCCCTTACCGAACAAATTAAGCGGCTTAGCAGGGCAGCATTGGATCATGGTATGTTACTTAGCCTATTGTGTCAGAAACTATCAAAAGGTGACGTGTATCGTTGTATTACTGATCATCTGAGAAAGTGTGACTTTAATCTTGACGAAATGTATTCTGCTATTGATTACAAAATTCGCTCGTGTGAGAATGATGCCCTCCAGAAGGGAGGGGATCTTTCAGTTAATGTTCTAACTGAAACTGTACGCTCGAGCGCCTCACGCTCCAAGAATTGTCCATTCTGTAACTGTAATCACACAGTGTATCAATGTACCAAATTTTCCAGTGCTGCTGCCAAAAGGAGTCAGCTCATACTCAATCGCAGATGTTTTAATTGCTTAGCTACAGGACATGTGAGTCATCAGTGCCCCAGTAGACAAACTTGTAAACTCTGTAATGAAAGGCATCACCACCTCATTTGTGAAGGGAGTGGCAGCAATAGATTGTCTCATAACGTGTTCTCGGGAAATCATTCTAACCATACACACTCGAGTCCGTCCCACCAAACAATCGCCCGACCAGTAGCCCAGCACCAAAAGACTGTCACAGTTACCCCTGAATCCTCCCAAGGAAAAGGTGTGAATCAAACTCGATCAACTGTTGTAGCCAGTTCCAATCATAGTGATCAAAGTAAAAGTAAAGTAAATGAAAAACCTTCCACCAGTACAAGAACTGTAAAAAACAAACCAACTGCTAAATTACCTACCATCTAGTTACCCACTGCTACAGTAGTTATGTATAATCAGAAACAACCAGTTACTACCAGGATGTTTTTGGATATTGGTAGCCAGAGGAGCTTTATTTCAACTTCATTGGCTCGTAAGTTGAAACTGAAAGTAATAAGAAAGGTAAAGTTAAATTTACCCCCCCTATGCTTCTCAATCAGTCATGGGAGAATACGAGATAGTTGGTGGTAGAATTCATCTGGGAAAATGAGTGGTTAGAGTAAAGTTAGTTGTTCATGATCATGTTGATACCCCCATTCATAATTTGGGATTAGTAAACGTCAAAAAACAACCGGAAGGTAAGGGATACACATTAGCTGATAGTAAGGCAAAAAGTGATTTGCTGAAAGACATCAATCTTCTCATTGGAGCAGATTAATTTAGTTATTTTGTGACTGGAATGGAAAGGATAGATGGCGTGAATTTGTTCTTTACTCATAATGGCATAGCCCCCTATGGGAAAACACAGCAATGGGCACTGCAAGGTGTTGTGAAATCAAATGTGTGCGCGTTGAGAGTCCACAGAATCATAGAAAATGAACGTGATGTAGATTATTGGTGGAGGGAGACTGGGCACCCTGGTTATTTCCCCTGACGAACAATTCACCGAGTCAGACAAAACTACGATGATACAGGTGCAACAGAGCGTAGTGAAGACGCGATTGGGTTATCAGATTAGCTTACCTTTCAAAGGGATGCAACATCCAAGTAACAATTACTGTAATGCTGCCGCATAACTTAGTGCTTTGGAAAAGCGGTTTCAGAAGGATCCTGAGTACAGAGAGTCGTACCAGTGAGTCCTTGATACTCATTTGAGCTCAGGCTTCATTGAAGAAGTTTCTGATCTCTGAAACCATAGATATTTTATGCATCACTTTGGCGTGAGGAAAGAGAGTAGCACAACTCCATTGCGCATTGTTTTCAATGCATCTTCTAAGTGCAAGGGTGAATTGTCCCTGAATGACTGTTTGTATGCTGGCCCAAATTTAGTCGAGCTTCTTTATAATTTGCTGTTGAGATTCCAAACGAACCCCTATGCTGTCATTAGCAATATCAGTAAAGCCTTCCTCGAAGTCCTACTACACCCTGCAGATCGTAAGTACATGCGATACCTCTGGCGACAGGAGCCTGGTAAAACTACAACCTACGCCTTCAGAGTGGTGGTTTTTGGTGCCACCACCAGTCTGTACCTTCTGCAACAGGTGTTACACACACATCTAAGGCACAATGGGAGAGAAGAGCTGATGAAGTCATTTTGTGTGGACAACTTTTTGAAAACTTATGATTCAGTGCCTGAGATGAAAACTGAACACAAGCAGGTGAAAGCATAGTTGGCAGACACAGGTATGCCCTTAATAGGTTGGGCAAGTAATGTGGTGGAGTTTGATGAGGAAGTGGAAGCTGATGAACCAAGTGTGGTGACTGTGTTAGGTATGAAGTGAGATAGAAATAAGGATGTGCTGAGTCTGAAGGGTGGAAAGAAGATGAATGAGTCTGTGAGGGATAAAAAAACTCATGAAACGTAAGTTGCTTTCATTGCTTGTGTAGAATTTTGACCCGTTAGGATTGGTTAGTCCAGTGTTCATGAAAGGACAGCTATTGTTGCAGGATTTGTGGGAAGAAGGGGTTGAATGGGATGAGGTGCTGTCGCTGGAGAGGCAACGTCAAGCTCAGGAGATACTTGAGCGGTTTGAGTCAGTGGGAGTTTTGGAGTTTGAGAGAGGAGTGATTGTGAGACAGAGTGAGCTCCATGTCTTTGCAGATGCCTCCAGTAAGGCTTATGGAGCAGTAACGTATGTTAGAGATGCAGTAGGAAATAGTCAACTACTTACTTCTAGGATGCAAGTTGCGCCGCCTGAGAAAAGTATCAGGTTAGCTGGTCGTCTGTTTGGATTGTGGAATTTTGCTTGTGTGGTCATGTGGACCGATAGTTTGGTTGCCAAAACTTGGGTAGAGACTGAAGAATCCAATCATAATTGTTTCATTTCTAATTGAGTAGGTGAGATCCTATTCCTACAGAGATGGCATGAGAACCAGTTGAAGTATGTCCCCACCAAGTTAAATCCAGCTGACATCCTCTTGCGAGGCACGAACACCAAAGATCTGATACAGAGCGAGCTGTGGCGAAATGGCCCCCATTTTTTACATGAGACAGGTCCTGTAGACACACCCCCTCAACCCTGTAAGACATCGACAGACGATGAGTCGTGTTTGACAGCTGCAGTCAGGGAATTGAAAGATGAAGGCGAACTTGCAGAGCCGGGAGAACTATGGCACACAGAGAGGAGTGAGGTTTCGTTTACTTGTATGTTAAATGTAATGCGCAAAGTACTGAAATTTGTTCATTCAGACTCTGACCCCTTTCTGTGTGTGCTTATTTAGGATCAGGAATGAAAGTTCTCAGTCACATAAGTAACTTTGTAAAGCAGTTGAACTTAACTATCTGTAATCAAATCATTTACACCCACTCCAGGATTGCTGGTGCAGTAGGATGCAAAGTTGAATTGTCGTTATTGCCAGCTAAGAGTCAGTTAGTTAAATTATATCTTAATTACTTGCATGCAACACACCCCCATATTTGTGTCATTGTTTTAATCATACTTTTCTGCCAGGAATGCTGGATGCCTGGATTGAGAACTTTAGCTAACGGTGTGATCCAAGCATGCAGTGCGTGCAAGATTACCTTCCAGCCTCCGCTACGACTCCCACCACCTCTGCAACTTCTTGCTGCAAGAACCACCTTGAACAGACCCTTCGAATGTGTGGGATTGGACCACACTGGACCTATCAAGACCGACACCGGAGTGGTTTACTTGCTGCTGATCACCTGTATGGCCAGCCGAGCTGTTTATTTGGACCTCTGAGACACCTTGAAAGTGGACGTGTTTATACTTATGCTCAGAAGATTCATGGAGTCGCATGGCATGCCCCAAGAATATATAGCGACAATCCCACCACCTTTAGGGCAACAGACACCTTCCTCAGGGAAATCTATCATCAAGAGGAGACCCAGCAATACCTGCGGAATACAGGTATTAGATGGCACTTCCAAACCCCAATTCTCCTTGGAAGGGAGGCTTCTTTGAGAGAATGATTGGTGTGGTAAAACGCACCTTAGAGACGACACTCCACAGGAACGTCTTTCACCCAGAGCAGGTCTGAACGTTGGTAAAAGAAGCAGAGGCTGTTATCAATAACCACCCCCTGATGTACACGGGTGATGAGAGACGACGGAGTCATTATGCTTTCTCACCTTATATGAGGGGATTTAAATCGACTTCTGCCACCCATTACGCACCACGAAGGGATGTGGGACACCCTAACAAGGAAGCAACTTCGTCATTGTTATTTTTGTCTGACAGACGCCCTACGCAAATTCAAGGATTATTGGAGAGATGGCTACTTATGGGCGCTACAGGAGTGCCATGATTCAAGGGAAGCATCAGTTACGCCTCTTATGGCAGGCGATATCGTCCTGATCAAGATCGAATCCAGAAAATGCAGAGATTGGCCACTTGGAAGGGTCTTTACAGTGTATACTGACCCCCAGGGTGTGGTGCAATCAGCCGAGGTCCTTTACAAAGGAGAGTCGCACCTGTGTGCAATTAATCACATTGTTCCGAGAGATCAGCAGAGGAAGGAATTACAGACAACCCGATCAATTTAAGTGTGCGTGGTAGTCGAGAGACAGAAGGACTCGATGGGAATGTGTTCACTGTCGTGAGTGATGACAGTAGCAAGCTTGCCGAAGAGCAAGCGCAGGGATGTGAAGGGGAAAGTACTGAGTGAGCCAGGCCACACAGAAAAGCAGCCCTCGCACCGCAAGAAAGAATGGCTCAGTGGATGTGGGAAGGGACAGTGTAGAACGGAAAAGAATTGCAAGTGAGGTGAACTGTACACAAAAGTGTGAGTCGTAAGGGAGCCTTGAAGGAGAATATACTAAGAGCGAGTACTTTGCAAGTTCCTGATGAATCGGTACTCAGAGTGCAGGGCTACGGTGAAGAATGTACAGTGTTCATGGATGATGTAAACCCATCCTTTTTTGCAATTGAAATGATGACCATCTCAGGTACTGAGTATTTTAGTTAGGTAGGGTACTGCTTTATTATACTGAAGAACTTCTCAACAGTACTGAGGCAGTCGAGTTAACATTTATCATTGCGTAAGTTAAGAGTGGCCACTCAAATTTTTTTTTTATTGCTGTTTGTTGTCACATTTGACCCAGCTACAACAGGGCCCAGTTGGAGTTGGACCAAGCGTGAAACCACCCGCCCCCCTTTCTTTCCTTCTTTGAGAGTTGGTAGTTAAGTATATAGATTTAGTGCCAATCATATGAGTCCTCCACTTTGTAGGTGGGAGGATGTGAAAAGTTGCACATTTCACCACCTTGTTTGGGCCCCTGGGCGCCAAAAACCACATTGTCTTTCCTGGTTGCCCGTGGGCCGGACGAACGTTCTTCGATCCCGTCTGGGCAGCACTGATGCACGATCCAAACATGTCCATTTGGCGGGAAAGCCGCAATTACACCTAATCGAACAACTATAAAAGGTGGAAGCGGGCTCAGTTGATCGGCTCTCCGATCCAGGACACCATAGAGATAACTTGCATAAAGTGTACGCACTGAGAGGTTCTTTGTTATATTACCCGTCTTATGGTACAGCAAGTAAGGTAGGATAATTAATTGAACTCTGTAAATGTGTCCACCAAGGTTTAATTGTAAGTTGTTTCAAAACCGGTAGTAAATATTTAAAGTGAATTTCTTTGCTATTTGTGATGTTATTTAACTAAGAGAATTCCATTGTAATCGTGCATCTATTAGTGATGAGTACTTGTATGTAATTAGTAGTAAATAAATTAGTTTTAAGTCAACATTTTAAAACTGGTCTCATTGAGCCTTCCCTTGTTTGTAGAATTCCTCATCATCCTTTGCAATCCTTTAGCTAACAACATCAGCAAAGAAACTGCGTTGTGGATGAAAATTCACAACAGGCACCATTGGCCTAGGCCTATACCAAATTTGTCTGTATCACACAGAAATATTGTTTTAAATTTTTATTGGGGACCTAAGACATACATTCCTCTCTTGGGGACGTGACAGAGTTGGTAATTTTATCCTTGTTACAATTCTTGGGAAAGATTGTAATATAGAGCAGTTATATATCTTTGTTAGGGAAGCAGGCCTACTCAACAAATTTTTTTAGATCATATATATGTGTATATATTCATGCACATATATATATTTATTATACATATATATATTATATAATATAATATATATATATATATGCATGTATAATATATGTAACTACTCGCGAAGGTGACCTTTGAAAAGTTGGTCAGCTATTCGAGGGTCCATTTTGACTATACACAGCATATGGGAAAATGCTGAACCATTCGCATACCACAAGAAGTTAAGGGTCACAGAGGCTCCTTGGTGATAAGACCACGAGGCATAAAAGTGCGGTTTCAGCTTAGATCGTTCTAGAAGGTGAACTGGTTATAAAATCCGGTTTTGAAGAAAGGATTCAAGTGATGTACGTGTGTGTACATGTACTTCGTGACGTCTTGGAGCACAGAGGCGTGTCTTGCCGTACTTTGACCTCGAATGATGTCACGAAGAGCGTGTTCATTTCTGCATTGCATAATGAATAAAATGGGAGTGAACAATGAAGGATTGGGCATTGCGATCCGTTATCGGTATAATTTAGCATGTGAACCGTGAAAACTCACATGGAGACTGTTCCAGAGGATTTTTGTGAAGTGAGTACAACTCATAAACATTTCAGATCTTTTTTTTCAGACACTAGAAAAACTCTATCCATGTTGCAGTTAAATCTTGTGGTTATGCATTTGTATTTTGTGAATTTGGTTTTTAATATAACGCTGTTCTTTTACAGGTATTCCTCTCTCCTTCCTTTATGTCCCTCTTCAAGGAAGGGAGTGGTGACATTTTTTAAATGACCTGATTCTGTTAATTGACCTATTTATGATTTGAATGACTGATGAATTATTTTCTGTATTCCCTTAAGTAATTAGGTGTTTATGATTTTGGACCTTGTTTCCTTAGAAGAATTTTGGTAGATATGTTGAATCATTCGTTTTCGTTCTTCGTAATTTTTTTAGAAGTTATTATCGTTATTTTTTGTCAATAAAGGTTTAGTTTTGTACTTAGTATCTCATTCCAGTGGTCCTTAGATTTTAGTTAGGAAAGGTATAACTTATGATGTCAGCTCACGCTTCACGCTATCACACAATATCTCGGGAAAAGCAAGATACCAACCTCTGTTCATAGAACGGAGACTTAAATAAAGTATAGGCTTCAGGATTGGCCTTTACATATATAGCCTATATATTATTATATTATTATTATATATATATATATATATATATATATATATATATATATATATATATATATATATATATATATATATGTATATATAGGCTATACTGTATATTGTAATGAACCAGCCATGGTTCTGTAAAGTCCCCGCTGAACGTGTTCTCTGTAATGAACATCCCATTTTCTGCGGTGCCTTCACATTCGACCTAGGGTCGGATGAACACAATATTGCATTATGTATATGTAACAGAGTATTTTTAAGTCAAACCAGACATCGTTAATCATTATGTTTTCTGTGTGTACCTGTCCTGTTTTTTGTAGAGAAATAGTTTGAACTCAGGTCACCTGTAAATCTTTGTACCCGCAGTCTCTGCATTATATGCAGACGTCCAAACGCCGCTTTATAAGCAGGTCGCTTCATCAATAAACCAGCAGTACTTGTCTTCCTGCTCATTATTTCGCACCTCTCTCACAGTTCCACAGGTTCCAAAAATCAAAACAAAAGAATGGAACTGGACTGACTGGCAGCAGTCGTGACAAACCGCGGAGGAAGGAGTGTGACAAAACCACTGAAGATACATTATGTACAAATGAGTTGAGGTTTGTCATTAAACAAATCACATAAACATTACTTACGATGAATTAATAAACAGAGTCAGTCAAAAGAGTCAAAAACATAACGTAGCTCAAACTGAGTTACTTTACGAAAACCATCAATAACAATGAACAAACACAATAATCATTACTTTAACTCAAGTCAACAATACAGTACAAATCAACAAACACTTTAGCTACATCACAAATAACCAAACAGTTACATCACAAATAAAAAACAGGCAGCATAAACAATAATACGAAAGCACAGCATACAAAGTAATAAACAGTAATCAAGCAGCATAAATAACAATAATCAACAAGCAGCATAAAATAAAACACACTATTAACTCAGGGCAGCACAATAAAAAAAAACAGATTATCTCTGTAGAGACATCGAGACAGACTCAGCTGTCGAAGAGGATGAAAATACTCAGACAAATTCTGTGAAATCATCGATGCAGCCAGTGACTGCAAACAGGAACACATCCAACATACAGATGATTAGAGCAGAAATGTCAAGACAGCAAAGCTGCTGTCAAACAGGAACCAACTCCACAGATGACTGTGGCTTAGTCATCCAACCATCCTCTGCTAGCACAGCCAACAGGTAAAATGATACCTGCTGAAAAAACAAGGACCCCTTGCTGCTATACTGCAGAGAACCTGACTCGTTGCCATACCAAACCCAACTGCCGCTATCAACACGAAGGCGACAGACTTCAACTTCATACACACAAAAAAAAAAAAACATATGTATTTCAGAAAATATGGCCGCTACAATGTTATAACGTACATAGTGTGATGAAAGAATTTTCGGTGCAAGATGGTACTGATGGAAGCCGTCAGTTGCAAAATCTTTGTATTCAGCAAATAGTTTGATTCCTCAGCTCTTTGCGCGAGAAGCTCAGCAATATTGGGGATCAGGTAATCTCAGAAGCGCTATGTATGTTCGTGAGTACATGCGTTACTTTGATCTAGATTATGCCAAAATCTGCCCTAAAAGTGAGTTTGATCGTTCATTAACGTGACAGAACTGCAGTTGTCCAGTTATAACTTTGGAGTGGTTCCAGGCTTTGAAAATCGGCAGATAAGGTAGAGTCTCAAATCTCTGTTTTTATGGGAGAAAATTGAACTTGTGATTTTTACCATGACTTTCTAATCATTATGAACTTATGAACTGGTGTGGGAAATTTAATATGAATATTCATACCTCTTTTATATTATTATTTTGTTATGTTACGTTTGCAATATCTTGGCTATGCATTTTACACTTTCCATTATTGTGTTTTGTATTTCATATATTTTTGGGAGTTTTCTATCATGTTTGATTCTTTCGACAGATGTCTGTGGACTTGTTGGAATCACATGTGGACTTGTTGGAATAACATGGGGGACACATGCAAGTCATTTGCAATGTCAATCTCTTTATGTGGTAGACTGTTTTTTTGACATGACTTTTAGTTATTGATTTGTGAGTATGTGAGATTTTGGGTATTTCCAGGCTATTAGCCATAATGAGACTTCTTTAGTAAGAAGTGCTTTGCAGTTTAGAGTTTAGTTATCTGACTCGATAATTCATTTATTATGCATTTTAATCTTTGCTTTGTTTTATTCATTTATTCTTGTTGGGTTATTTGAATGATAAACCTATTTTTGTAGGAACGATTGTGTTTCTTTAAATAGTCCATTTAATTGCTTTGAGAGAATGAGAGAGGTCGGGTGGATGAGCTTCGGTATACGATGAGAGAGAGAGAGGGATTCGGGCTGAGAGGGAGAGAGAGAGAGAGAGAGGGGAAAAAATGCGAGTGAGATTAGGGTTGAACCTTTTTACGTCTTTTTCCTGAAGTTAGATCGCTAAGATCACGTTACGTACACTTCCAAAAAAAGTGTTGATCTGTTACCTGTAACATATGCCACTGGGTAAGGAGACGACACACACAACAAGGGAACAATCTGCGAACGATTGTTCTAGAAAAAACTCTAAACCTTACTATATATATATATATATATATATATATATAATGACTTAAAATTTGTTGAGTAGGCCCGCTTCCCGAACAAAGATACAGTGGTGTAGCTGGCATTCCATCAGTTTGGGGAGCTTAGGTGGGTCCAAGATATTTTTGGGGGCCCCAAAGAAAATTACACAAAACTATTGTACCAATTCTGTAATTGGTAAAATTTATTATTCTCGAATGTATATATCCATGTGAATGAAGGAAAATAACACAGTAGTATAAGTAATTAGTAAACCTGTATTTGAAATTATAGAGCTCAATTTTCAATTAATTTTCAACTCTTACTATATGCAAATGTAGTGCATACTGTAATGTAAATTTCCTCACAACCTTATATTCAACACTAGCCTAATTTCTATTATCAAGTTTTAATTTTTGACTATAGTATAATATCCTTGTCATGTAAATACTGTATATCAAAATAGTGCATATCATCAATAACACAAAAGATTTATGACCCTCCAAAATCTCTTCAAAATTTCAACCTATCCCATTCCCTCTTCTTCATCGCCTCTCCCTGGAAATTAACTCTAAGCAGCAGTAGCAATTTGCATTGCACTTATTCAAAACTGTAACTATAGTTTCAACCACTTCATACATAAGTTCATAACATTAAGTTGGATCAAAATATCATGAAGAAACATGTCATTTGTGTTAAAAAACTATAACTATAATTCTGCTTTTGATTACCAAAGGGTTGAAATCTAGCTACATAGGGAATTTCAGCTGGGGGGAGCCAAGCATCTGAAGGGGGGGGGGTGCCTGGGCTCCCTGGCCCCCATAGCGATGCCGCTGCAAAGATATATAACTGCTCTATTTTACAATCCTCCCCGAGAGTCAGAACAAGATTCAAATTACCACCTCTGTCACGTCCCCAAGAGAGGAACCTACGTCTAAGGTCCTCAAGACTGGGACATTCGACCAGCAAATGCCTCAGTCGAGGGCACAATACAGTCGTCGCAGAATGGAGGATTTTCACCTGACATTAAGAACCTATGGGTGAGTCTTGTATGTCCAGTCCTTAGCCTGCACAACTTTGTTTCTTGTCTCCTTGGCATATAGGGATATGATCAAGGAGACTCTGATGATGTAATATTTTGCATCTTTTGGCCAATGACCTTTCATTTTCTACATCCTATGGTAGTTGGCATCTCCTGGGTCAGGAGCAGTGACTGCTGACTTGGTAAGTTGATCAGCTTCCTCTTTCCCAACCACCCCAACATGGGAAGGCACCCAGCAAAAATTTACCTCTGCCACTAGCAACAACCATTCCATAATTTCTAAAATCAGTAGTTGTAAAGAGTTAAAAGATTCTAGACTGCAGAACACTTCTCAAGTCTAAATATATAGTCAAATTATTTCTATTCTGAGTTCAAATTTCCTTTAAGGCCCTTAAATTTGCATGCAGTTCTGCTGTAAAAATAAATGCAACACATGCTAATCTCCCCCTTCTTTCTACTTTAGGAAAGGCTATCCCAAAGCCGATGCCAGCATCTGACTTTGAGCCATCTGTGGAAACTGAAAAGGAGTTATCGTGTTGGGAGGAATGATCTAAAAATGTTGATCTTACTGCCTCATTGGATATTTCTGCTTTAGTCAAATTAAAATATCTACAACATTTTACTTCTGAAAGGTTCCAAGGGGGCTAACCGAATATCTGGCCAGTAAAATCTCTGCCCTTGGCATATTTAATTGATGGGTTACATGTTTTACTCTAAAAGCATATGGTTGCGGTTGCTTGGGGTAAATTTCACAGAATTGACAATGCCTTTCATTTCTGATACAAATGCTGGATAAGGACTTAGGGAGCCTCTGAAACTGTACCAGCTCCGAACCAGCAGATGTTGGTAATGAAGATCCAGAGGCATTTCACCAGCGTCTACAAGCATGCTCTCAATGGGAGATGGCTCAAATGCTCATGAAGCCAATCTTACTCCTCGATGACGAATTGAATTAAGCATTTCGAGTAAATATAATTAAATTGTTAAAATATTTCTTAATCTTCAATTTCAGGCCATCCATCTGACTAAGCCTTGTGAATTTAGAATCACATATCGTACCTATAAAATTAAACTTCCATGAATACCCATTTCGTATAGTTTTTGGATTATACTGTAAAGGCATCAAGCACCTCTTCATTTCTGCATTAATCACGTCATCTATATTACCTGTTATTACTTCATATTTTTATATATTTCTCCACATGTATTATTGTCCGGCCTTTCCGCCGATTTATGTAACCAACTATGTACGTTTATTGTAACACGAGTTATTCTCATTGATATGTCATCTAACAAACACAAATTCTTGCCCAAATGCATGACATAGGATCCGCAGGTCGGTGACCACCTTTCTGTCCGCATTCATCGATGTATACCTGCTTCTGAAAAAATAAATCAGTCATACCCAGACCTGTTGTCTTGAATCTCACACCTGGTGACCTGAGGAGTGACAGGTAAACATGCGGTTTTGGCCCAGCCATTAACGGACTAAATACGGCCGCATTTATCTTCAGAGAGCCTTTAGCGGACTCAAAACGGCGACACAGTCTAGGTCTCTGAAAGCTCCTTCCTCAGAGGAAACCCATGCCATTAACGGACTAATAACAGCGTCCCCGCAAGGCCATGTTTTGGCATTTCGAACGGTTTTGGCCCTCGTCATTCACGACTCACGACGACCACTCGAATTCTAACACCATTAGCTGACTAAATACGACGCATACTCGCGTTTTGGTGTGTGACAGTAAAGATGGCAGAGTTTGAATTACAATGCGAATCTGGAAACACGGAAACCGTCTGCATGCCCCTTTTGCCCACAAAGCCAGATGCGGTGAAGCTCCCCTTGTTCTCACGCCAGAACACAGTATCTTAGTTTCTGCACGCTGATGCTCACTTCCACGTGGCGCGCATCACAGGTGAGAAGACCAAGGCAGACATTACCATGACGACGCTACCTGAAGAGGTCTTCAACAAAATCTCCTCATGGCTTGACTCACAGCCAGACAAGGTTACGTACTCAGCCTTGCGAGACAAGCTGATACAAACATATTCCATGCCCATCCCCGAAAGAGCACAGTGCACACTAGACCTATTGACCCAGCCCCTAGGGGAAGGAAGTACCACCCAGGGACGCCTGGGACAAACTGTGAGGACTGGTAACACTACCAGATGTTGACACAGATGGGCACAGAAAGGAAATCAGTCTGACAAAAGCAATATTCCTTTGGCACCTTCCACAGGAGGTAAGGGGCCAAATTAAAGACGCAGACATCCTTTCCATGGACAAGCTGGCTGGCGTCGCACAGAAAATCCATGAGGCCACTAAAGCCTCCAAACACGCCGCCCTCACAGACTGTAGCCTGACGACGGAGGACGACGACCCAGAAAACATAAATGCAATCTACAGGAGGAAGGCACCTCCGAGGGAGCAGAGGGCACGGACGCATTGACATCCACAGCCGGGAGGATTGGGTTTCCATCGACAACCTGAAACCAGCATTCCTGTTAGACAGCGAAATCCAAGAGGAGGCAGGCAGACGTCCCAGGGTCCCCCCTTCAAAACGCGTCTGTAGACATACTCGTCGCCCCCCCAAGGAGCCCAGAAGCCCACTGTGGAAGATCCGGCAGTCAACATTGTCCCCCGTCCACAGTTCTTGAAGAGAAGGGGTCGCCTCCTGCTCCCCCAGCGCCTCCGTGATTAATTTTCATGCCATCCAATAATTATTTCTGTAATCATTGTCTGCGGGGAGTACTTGTAAAGGCGTCAAGTGTCTCTTCATTTCTACATTAATCCCGTCATGTACATTACCTGTTATTATTTCATATTTTCATATATCTCTCCATACGTATTACTGTCCGGCCTTTCCGCCCATGTATGTAACCACCTTTGTACGTTTATTGTAACACGAATTATTCTCATTTATATGTCATCTAAAAATACAAATTCTTGCCCAAATGCGTGACACGGGATCCACAGTCAGTGATCACCTTTCTGTCTGCATTCCTCAATGTATACCTGCTTCTGAAAAAATAAATCAGTCATACACATACCTGTCGTCTTGAATCTCACAATGCCAACTGCAATGATTTAACACTTTACAGAAAACTTGCTGAATTTAACTCACTAATCTAAGTAGTGGACCTAAAGTTGAGCATTTCTTCTAGAAACCAAATTAGGATGGGGACATTAAACCTTAATTTTGATTTCACGACCTAATCTGGTGTTAACCTTATCTTCATTTAGTTTATCGACACAGAGCGTTAGAGCAAATGGTTTGTAGCTAGTGGCTTGAAAGGCATCCTTACTGGGTTTCTTAATCTGAATGATAATGGGAGTTTTACAGCCCTCAGGAAGTTTACTAGTCTCCTATTCATGATTTTAAAAGAAAAACCTTGGAATTTTCTGCTGGGTACTTTCTGAGATTCAAGAGTTCTTTGAAACTCACCTGAAAAATCTTTTGAGCCCAGCATACTTTAAAAATGGTAACTCCAGAAAGATCACTGATCCAACTATCATTCACTTTTAAAAAGGTAAAAGAGAAGGGACAAACTTGCCAGTAAGCCTTCTATTCTTCCTTTGAATAGCTCTCGTTTGGGTTTAAAAATTGATTCAATTAATATAGTAAAGCAATGTCTCTCTTACATAGTTTTGTTGTTTGCAAGGGCATATTAATAAATTATTGCCATTTAAGAAGAGCCATTATCTCTATACCATTTGAAGCATTTTCTTGTAACTTTTCTGAGAACACTAAATATCTTGTTCCACCATGGAACTGCAGGTAGGTGAGGTTTCCCTTTAGTTCCCAGTACAGCATCATGAACACTTTTCAAGTTTGCTTCGGTTAAATAATCATAGGTTTTA